>NC_029787.2:109384204-109388112 GCF_000816755.2 Arachis ipaensis
CCATATCCTGAAAGGGGAAAAATGTAGGGGGGGTGAGAACATCATCCTCGAAAGGGTTCTCAGTAGAGGGTTTTTGGGAATTACTGTAATAGGATACTTGAAGATAAACCGTACCAGTGATTAATAACCATCTCATGCCTCTTTTCAGAAACATCGGTTTACAATAAAAGTAAAGTCGGAAATCTTTTCTGAAAGAGGAACCGTTCAATTCTCGAAAACATCAAAAGCCTTTCAAAAGGTTTATCTATACTAAACCAAAATAGCCTTTCATATTTTATTCCATACCAGAAACACAAAACCAAAATCAACCATCAGTTCATCTCATTCCAACCACGGCCCTAGGCCCAAACAATCCAACAACAACCAATCACCACAGTCCAACAGAGTCCCAGTAGCAAACACAAATAAGAAGATGCAAGCACAAACAAACAGTTATTACAAGTATAATAGTTAGCAATTAATCACATAGACAAACCAAGTACAATATGCACACACAAACAATGTCACATAGATGCATATGATGCATGCCTGTCCCTAGTGGCTGATGATATCATCTATCGGTTATATAGCCAACCCGACACGTCCTGGTAGCTAACCATGGACAGAAACACCCATCGCGGAGCAAGTAGGTTTGAGCTACAACCCCATTGCTACTACCCGCTCAACCCAGAGCCAGTGGAATAACCACTATTACGGCTACTACCCAGGCAAGTATTTAAAAGCTCAACCTGGAGCGAGTGGAATCACCACTACTACCGCTATTACCCAGGCGTCACAGTCTCTAACCTGAAGCAAGTGGGACGAACCACAACCCTTGCTACTACCCAAGTATCTCAAGCATATATTCATTCAGTCCCAGCCATGGATCAACATCCATCTCAGCCATCCGGCTTAAATTCATAATTCATAGTCAGCCATACGGCCCATAACTCATTCGACAATCAGCCATAAATCAATATCATACACAGCCATTCCGGCTCACGGTTCAATCCAGAACCAGCCAATATTCATAATCATACACAGCCATTCCGGCCCATAACAAAACAGCACTTCCACCATCCAACATCATCAAATTCATAAAACCGGCATTTAAGCCATAAATCACTTTTTCTCAAATCGCTTCACTTTGAAATCAAGTTTCAACTCTTTTCAGCCTTGGCTTTAGAAATCTCGTTTCTCCAATCATCTCAGGCTCATAAACCAAATTTACTCAAAGTGAGTTCCCTTTTTAAAACAAAGCCACTATCGGCATTCTCTTTCCAAAACTTCCAAAACCATGGCAAGTTAAGGATTTATTTCAAAGTATTCAAAATCACACATACAACAATGGGATTTTATAACAAAAGTTTCTCGGCAGAGTCCCAAGTCTTTAGGGGAGAATAACATAACTCATTTCGCCAAGTTCATTTAAAATCATTAAAACCTTGACTTTCCGATTTGAGCAGTAAAATAGGATTTAAGCCAAACCGAGTCACGTAATCATTTACTTATTTCAAAGCCGTTTCCTTTACTTAGGCAAAAACTAACTTCAACCCCCATGATAATTTCTAGAACGTTTCAACTGTTCAAAAATTGTTTTAGTCTTGCAAGAATTCAGAATTCAAAGAGTACTTAAAACCTTTCTCAAATATTTCAAAATGAAACTTGTCAATAGACATTCAGGTCCTTTCAAAATCATTAAAACTTCTTTAATTGAAACCCCCAAGTCAAATTCAAAGGCATAAACCCTTTTCACTTTTCACCAGCTTTAAAAAAAGCCACACAACAGTCGAGTCAAACAAACACCCATAATCATACAAAACAACCAAACAATACATAGGACTGATACAATCACCAAATACACATCCTCACATCAGTACCCATATGTAATAATTTCAATATACAAAATAAAGTTTTCAGAAAGCGCCCCTACCTCAAAACGCAATTCCATAACCCAAACGCCTCATCAAGTCCTTTCCGCCTCAACCCGAAATCATCAACAACCGCAACCTCAGCTTCAAGCCACATCCGCAATAACCATAGCAACACTAATCGCAACATACAATAATCAGGACTCGACCCCACGTTATCAAAACTCATTCATTAACCGAACACAACAGAATACTAACGTGAGGCTTTTCAAAATATAAATACTTACTGAACTAGCGAAACGAAGCAGCTGCGATTTCAAACAGGCCCGGCAACAGCTCCGGCGGCGGCCAGAAGCTCCGATGGATCAACTATAAAAATCACGTAGCATTAAAACCTTCTCGAAATCCAAAAAGGCAGAAACCTCAATTAAAACCCTTACCGACAGAGTTTTCTGGCGACGGCAGCGCTGTTTTTTGGCGGCCAAGCACGGCGGCGTGGTTTCCTCCTCTGGTAGCGACACTCGTGGTGACAACCTTCCACCATGGCGAGCCCAGCCACGCGGTGCGACAGCAACCCCGCGACGGCTCCCTCTCGCGTCTCATCTCCCTCTGCATGCGACTTCAGTGACGGCGCACAGCCCCTACTGAGCTCCGTTTGCCATCTGAGGAACGCTTCCCTTCCCGATCTCTTGCAGCAGATCCGGCCGACACGACTCTACCGACGGCACCCAAAAGCACGAGGCTGACAGCGGCGCTCGTGACGGGCTTCACGGCGAGGAGCGATCACAACAACTCAAGCCGCGAAGACGACAGCAGCAGCGGTGGCATTTCTCGGTGACCCATCATCTGTGGCGACGCTGGGCAGAGACGGCGACGACGCGACTACCGGCGACGAGCTTGGTCGACGATGGTAGCACGAACAGCAGAGGCGGCACAACCAGGATGGCTCCATGGTGCTGCAGCTTAGGGACGGTGACTCGCGACACTCCCTTTCCCTCCATGGTTTTGCGATGGCGCGACAGCGGCGGTGAGGTCCAGCTCGCCGGCGCGGTCTTTCCTTCTACTTCTGTAGGTGTGTCGTATGATGAAGGTGACGGCAGGTGGGATAGCGACGCTGGGTTAGGGATTGGGAGTGTGGCTGTGCTTTGATTTTAGGAAGGGGAGAGTGTTGCCGCTACTGGGTATCAAAGGGATTGGGGTTTCGGCTGAGGCAAAAAGGGCGTTAGGGTTTCACTTTTGAAAACTAGTGTTAGGGTTACTTTTGTAATTTCAAATAAAAGTAGGGGTAATATAGTAATTAGGGACAATTTTAATCCAACAAAAGTAATGTATAAAAATACTATTTGCCCATCAATTTTGCAAATTATTTTCAATAAAATGTCCCAATCAAATAATTAGAAATAATATACTTATTTTCTTTATTTTCCAAAATAGCAATATCAATATTCTAAAATATTAATTATTTAGTCCATAATCATATAAAAATCCTTTTTATTTCACAACTACTAACTTTATGATTTAAATATATAAAATAATCCAATAATTATAAAATTGGATAATAATCATAACTTATCTCAAATTCAATAAATCAAAACTCGCCTTAATTATCTTTAATAAAATAATTCCTGCAATTAAGGCTATAAATAACTATATGATTTGAGACTTGATCATAATAAGATTTTTCAAAAGTTCTGGGTCTTACAGTCTGGAAACAACGATAGATGCCATTATAGAGGGTTGTAGAAGCCAAGATTCTTGTGATACACAGTTATGTTGCTTGGATATCTATGTTGAAGAATTATCATGTATTTGACATGCACTATATATATTATATATACATTGCTTAATGAAGGTGGATTCCGAGCTTTGGTGACCTATAAAGGACCCGACTTTGAGTGTTCATTGGGGGGGTGACACTTGTTCCAATCCTCGCGAAGCAAGAGACTCGGCTGCTGCAAGGGTGTTGGCTAACTTAAGAAGCAACCAAAAATCGGCTAGTGATTTTGACTCCAAGGCATAGAATCAGCAAACTTTCTAGATTTTTCTCTACCTTTGATT
>NC_029787.2:109389036-109407184 GCF_000816755.2 Arachis ipaensis
GAAAATAAAAGTAGTTTTTGTTTTACTGATTTGACAATTGATGTGCCATATATTAAGTATAGCAGTTGAGTTTGTTGCTTAGTCCCAAGTTATCTGTTATCCCGGTTTACTTTTATCTTTTGTTATCATTAATGTTTTGGTGAACAGAAATGTTTTCTTTTTGAAAGTGAATTTCCAATAACTGTTGCATGGATGAATATATTGTTTTTGTGAAACGGCCATGAACATATATGAGGTTTCCTTCGTTGTTTTTGCGTGTTTTTGAAAAACTTACAATTTAAAATTAGTTGTAAAGATAATTTATATATAGTTTTTTGTGATATAAATTCCAAAACAGCTTTATCATGTTCAAAATGTTTTTATTTTTATTGTTTAGAAAAAGCTGTTTTGTAGCTACCGAATTAACAAATAAAGCAGTACTTAATCATTATATGTATTTTTTTTATTTCAATCATGCTAGATGTACATCAAAATTAGCCACTAGTATAATGATGGATTACCATGTGTTTATAACACGTAACGGAAGAAAAGAAAGTAATCCTTAAAGATGTATTTTTGTGTTTAAACTTTATTCCAATAATAAATATATAGTAGATCAGATCTAAATACCTGAGTACGCTAGTAAAAATCTTTTTCTCCTTCGATGGTACGAAGGCACTATGCGTATCCACACTGAGACCAACTTTTGCTGTCAACTCCTTGACCAATGGATATCTGATCTAAATTGAGAACCTCTTTGCAACTTTTTCACACCATAAAATTCTTCTCCAAGAATTAGGCACACATACATTTATATGTGTAAAGGTAAAGGAATAAAAACTCTTGTTATTCTCTCATGACTTTCCTGTACTCTTGACGTACGTATATACAGTATGAGATTTGTTACTGATTTTAAATTTGATTCTCAATTCAAATTTAAATCATATCTTGAAATTCCAAATTTGAATCATTCAAATTTTATGAATCATATCATAACTCAATTTGAAAACAGAATCAGTTAGGATCTCATCCAAATTTATAAATAGAATAACTAATTATTCTCAAATCTCATTTAATATTCTCAATTATTATACTATTATTATATTCTTAGTGCTAGCAAAGAATATAATAATATTCCATTTGAATTAATATAATTATTTATTTGATCAAATCAAAATAATAATTAAATAATTCTATAGCAAAGGTTAGAACACTCGTTAGTGTGTGACCCCATAGGTTCAATACTAAGCGGGTAGTAAATTAGTCATACTAAATTTACTAATCGAGGTTGGCGTCTAGCAACACTCCTCAACGACCCAATAGTTTGAAGTAATCTATTTTTACTAAGAACCTCAGGAGAACAAAGTATAATTCCTTCCATCTTTCCAGCTCTTGGTTAACCTTTAGAGTATGGTTTAATTGTCAAACTCTAACTTGTTACCATTGTTATAATGAACTGTGAATGACCTAAGAAACTCATTTCTTCATTCATTCAACCCCCTTGGCCAAGGTTTTATTCATCTCAATCATTATAATCATAGAGCTCAAACTCTTTACCGAGAGTTGACAGATTCCTTATTGACTAATCATTAATTCTACAAGTATTTAAATCATACCCAATATCCATTCAACTAGCACCCTAGGGTATTAGGTGTCCGGAATCAAAATATAATAAATACATTGTTAATTACTATGATAGTCGCAGGTCAATAAAATATCCCAATCAAATAATTAGAAATAATATACTTATTTTCTTTATTTTCCAAAATAGCAATATCAATATTCTAAAATATTAATTATTTCGTCCAAAATCATATAAAAATCCTTTTTATTTCACAACTACTAACTTTATGATTTAAATATAGAAAATAATCCAATAATTATAAAATTGGATAATAATCATAACTTATCTCAAATTCAATAAATCAAAACTCGCCTTAATTATCTTTAATAAAATAATTCCTGAAATTAAGGCTATAAATAACTATATGATTTGAGACTTGATCATAATAAGACTTTTCAAAAGTTTTGGGTCTTACATTCTACCCACCTTATAAAAATTTTTGCCCTCGAAAATTGATACAAAATGAAAGAAATTTCATAACAGTTCATCTTGGAACACATTTAAGGAAGAGGAAAAAAATTACCTCAACATATAAACATTTATATACGGTTTTCAAATACTTTAATTGTCATATGCATAAGGGTGCAAGGGTAGGAGTGTAATTTCAATGCAAACGTTACAAGGTAGGCTCAATGTAAAAGATAACATGGGTCAATCATGCGATAGTAGGGCAAAACATCAAAGGCTATAAAACAGGATGGAGTTAAAACAACGTGCTTAACATCCGCACACTATTCTCATATCAACCTCGAAGTTTCAACTGTCCAACTCCATCAAGCACTTTATAATCCCTATATTCGATCATAAGCCTGACAACCGCAAACCCGTTCATAAGGAACAAAACCCCCATAACTCATAACGTTGCACACCTACCGCTTCAGCTTTCATATACACATATCATGTCTTAAGGAGCTAACGCATCGTGTTACTATGTCTACAAATCACACGTGATATCAAACAATTCTCGAGTCTACTCAGAAGGATACAAGATCTAGAACGGAGAAACAATTATCAAGGGTAATACTCATAGATTTGAGGGAACGTATCCAATTCCAGATAAACAAGGATGCTCCAGCAAAGAAGTTTGCTAGAAATAAATCGATTGACAACTCCAAGGATAACCTTTGGATCAAAGAAGTTCAATAGGATCAATAAGAAGAAAACCAGCGCATCAGTTTGAAACAAACTCAAGCTGAGTCGAGGAAGCATGAGATTTACAGAAGAGAATATTTCAAACCCAAGGCAAAGCTCACAGAACTCAAGAGCATGATTAAAAATACTTTCGAATACATTGTTCATAAAAGAGTCGAAAACTTGTGGAAAAACCACCTTGCAGTCTAAAAGAAAAGTTGAGCAGCAAACATTCTTCAAGAGAGTAGCAAAAGCATAAATGTGGTTTTACTTCAATACAATTTCATGTTAAATTAGATCATGTAGAGTTTTAAAAACAAAATGCACACAAGTTTGGCTAAGAGCTAAAATATTTCCTCAAATATCTTAGAAAGATAGTTAGGTGCACAGCCTAACCAAAAGCAGTCCATAAAAACTCAGAAGTAATCAAATGCTTGTTCAAAAATCCTCAAAGTTTATATTCAAACAAGCGTGTATAACATTTATAGCAAAGACGAAAGAGGAATTTAAACTCTTTTAAGAAAAGAAACTCCGTGGTAAAAACTTGCTTACAACTTGGTAAAGGAAATAAGTGGTGCGTTACAAACGAACCGGTTTCCACTAAACAAGGAAGCTTTCCAAAACCTCATTTAAAATAGCGCATGCCAACTTTAAATTAACTTCGTCAAAATTGAACAATGGTTTTAATCTCAATCAAGCAACAGAAGGTAAATTCCGTTTAATATTTCTTCAAAGAGAATTCAAAACTTCTTTAAAAGTTCAAAACAGGACTCCAAAAGTGCTCTTGAAATCACCATCTCAAAAGAACATTCAAGAAGTTTAAGATGTACTAAAAAGGAGTCAAGCCTTGCAAGAAAGGATCTTAAATTAAAGTAGTTCAAACAAGATCCACTAGACATGAAACATCAAACAAGTTTTAAATTGATCCAAAAGAATACAAAAGTCATAGAAAAAGACAACTCAATCATTCGTAATTCCTCAAGGATAAATCTTTTTGACTAAAAATTCTTGTAGAGATAATGAAAGAATAAACAATGCACTAACTTGAAACGAATCAAACTGACCCACATAAGGATGAGATTCACAAGAGAGGACAAACCAAGATCAATGGTAATGTTCACAAGATGTAAAAGATTAGTTAAAAACAAAATCACGTATGACATTCATAGAGGTGAAAAGCTTAAGAAGGAACGAGTCCGTTCATAAGAAGAAAGCTATGAGTCCAACATTTTCAAAAGAACAACAATGGCATAAACCATGTAGTATGCTAAATCAGACTCAAATCAAAATGAATTAAGTAAAGTTTATCAAACGAAACTCAACCGGGATAAAAGCGAGAAATCTCCTTTCTTTCCAGAATTTTGAAAAATACCCCAAATACATAATCAATTGAAGATGTGCATTGGAACTATAGTAAAATTACTAGAAAGTCAATTTACTTTTAAAGTAACTGCAATTCCGTGAACCAGTAAAAGCACAGGCGAGGTATTAGAGATAAATAGTTGTTAAACTGTATAAGAAATCTCAAAGTTTCATCTATAGATAAGTATATATCTAATCAACAGCAATTTTTTATAAAACCTCAAAATTGGCTGTAATCACTGTCAAACAAGAGAAAAACTTAATCAATAATTTTTCAAGAATGGACTCGGAATCCGGAGTTAAAAGGCACATCGCATTAAGACAAGTTCAAAGCTATATCAAGGAATATTTGAATTAGGAAGAACTCAAACAGAGAAAGACAGATGCAACAAGGATTCCAAACAAGCATATGCACTTAAGATCAAACAAGGATGCCTGTGGATAGAGGAATAAAATTGAAAAGTTAAACTACTCCTCAAAAAGATCAGCAAACAAGAACTTCAAGTTAGGATATGAAAGAACAGGTCGACTCGAATAGAATTCAAGACACACAACTGAATAGCCTCGAGAAATATTTTCCAACGTTCCCAAAACCCGCGATTCGCTTTACTCGAAACTCGTATATCATCTATGATAACCCATCAGTGCTTTCATATACATATTTCACTAGTATTAAGCCGGCCAAACTTAATACCAAGAATTTTGCAATGCAAGACTAACAGCGTTAATCAATAGACCGTCATGTGCATAAAGCTCTAACTCTCGTCATTTGACAAGACCTAATACATGACAAACGCTCAGAGTATGCAATTGAAGCATAGTCGGTCCATTCCTCAGGCTCTACAGGAAGGACTGCTCTGATACCATAATGTAACACCCTAACTACCAAAGCTCACGCTTCCAGCTGCGCGACTCTGATAGGTTGGACATTACGACGACTTTTATATTATTTAATACTAAAATATGAGCCTGTTTAAAACTTTAAACCGCAATACCGCTCCCAAAAATACTTTCATCCGATAACATACATCCATAGATACCATACAACTTACAAAACTCATAAAGAGTACATCCATATATATATATAATATTACAAGCATTACCCAATACAATTCCTATCCCTCTTACAGAATATATCAAGATAAAGGCGAGGGTACAATGAATAATAATCTAAAGCAATACATAGCATCTCAACAACAACTAGATAAACTCTTCGTAACTTCTGCGCCATATCCTGAAAGGGGAAAAATGTAGGGGGTGAGAACATCATCCTCGAAAGGGTTCTCAGTAGAGGGTTTTGGGAATTACTGTAATAGGATACGTGAAGATAACTGCACCAGTGATTAATAACCGTCTTATGCCTCTTTTCAAAAACAATGGTTTACAATAAAAGTAAAGTCGGAAATCTTTTCTGAAAGAGGAACCGTTCAATTCTCGAAAACATCAAAAGCCTTTCAAAAGGTTTATCTATACTGAACCAAAATAGCCTTTCATATTTTATTCCAAACCAGAAACACAAAACCAAAATCAACCATCAGTTCATCTCATTCCAACTACGGCCCTAGGCCCAAACAATCCAACAACAACCAATCACCACAGTCCAACAGAGTCCCAGTAGAAAACACAAATAGGAAGATGCAAGCACAAACAAACAGTTATTGTAAGTAGAACAGTTAGCAATTAATCACATAGACAAACCAAGTACAATATGCACACGCAAACAATGTCACATAGATGCATATGATGCATGCCTGTCCCTAGTGGCTGATGATATCATCTGTCGGTTATATAGCCAACCCGACACGTCCTGGTAGCTAACCATGGATAGAAACACCCATTGCGGAGCAAGTAGGTTTGAGCTACAACCCCATTCCTACTACCCGCTCAACCCAGAGCCAGTGGAATAACCACTACTACGGCTACTACCCAGGCGAGTGTTTAAAAGCTCAACCTGGAGCGAGTGGAATCACCACTACTACCGCTACTACCCAGGCGTCACAGTCTCTAACCTGGAGCAAGTGGGACGAACCACAACCCTTGCTACTACCCAGGTATCTCAAGCATATATTCATTCAGTCCCAGCCATGGATCAACATCCATCTCAGCCATACGTCGGCAGAGTCCCAAGTCTTTGGGGAGAATAACATAACTCATTTTGTCAAGTTCATTTAAAATCATTAAAACCCTGACTTTCCGATTTGAGCAGTAAAATAGGATTTAAGCCAAACCGAGTCACGTAATCATTTACTTCTTTCAAAGCCGTTTCCTTAACTTAGGCAAAAACCAACTTCAACCCCCATGATAATTTCTAGAACGTTTCAACTGTTCAAAAATTGTTTTAGTCTTGCAAGAATTCAGAATTCAAAGAGTACTTAAAACCTTTCTCAAAATTTCAAAATGAAACTTGTCAATAGACATTCAGGTCCTTTCAAAATCATTAAAACTTCTTTAATTGAAACCCCCAAGTCAAAAGAGTGTATTCTATTTTACACGTTCTCAAGAAAATCCATTTAATTCAAATCAATTTCCAACGGATTCAACTCGATCTCAAAGCTTTAAAAGAATCAATTTCGAAAGCATTTCGTTTCACAATGCCACACAACAGTCGAGTCAAACAAACACCCATAATCATACAAAACAACCAAACAATACATAGGACTGATACAATCACCAAATACACATCCTCACATCAGTACCCATATGTAATAATTCCAATATACAAAATATAGTTTTCAGAAAGTGCCCCTACCTCAAAACGCAATTCCATAACCCAAACGCCTCATCAAGTCCTTTCCACCTCAACCCGAAATCATCAACAACCGCAACCTCAGCTTCAAGCCACATCCGCAATAACCATAGCAACACTAATCGCAACATACAATAATCAGGACTCGACCCCACGTTATCAAAACTCATTCATTAACCGAACACAACAGAATACTAACGCGAGGCTTTCCGAAATATAAATACTTACTGAACTAGCGAAACGAAGCAGCTGCGATTTCAAACAGGCCCGGCAACAGCTCCGACGGCGGCCAGAAGCTCCGGTGGATCAACTATAAAAACCACGCAGTATTAAAACCTTCTCGAAATCCAAAAAGGCAGAAATATCAATTAAAACCCTTACCGACAGAGTTTTCCGGTGACGGCAGCGGCGTTTTTCGGTGGCCAAGCACGGTGGCGTGGTTTCCTCCTCTGGTAGCGACACTCGTGGTGACAACCTTCCACCATGGCGAGCCCAGCCACGCGGTGCGACAGCAACCCCGCGACGGCTCCCTCTCGCGTCTCATCTCCCTCTGCGTGCGAGTTCAGTGACGGCGCACAGCCCCTACCGAGCTCCGTTTGCCATCTGAGGAACGCTTCCCTTCCCGATCTCTTGCAGCAGATCCGGCCGACATGAATCCACCGACGGCACCCGAAAGCACGAGGCTGACAGCGGCGCTCGTGACGGGCTTCACGGCGAGGAGCGATCGCAACAACTCAAGCCGCGAAGACGACAGCAGCAGCGGTGGCATTTCTCGGTGACCCATCATCTGCGGCGACGCTGGGCAGAGACGGCGACGACGTGACTACCGGCGACGAGCTTGGTCGACGATGGTAGCACGAACAGCAGAGGCGGCACAACCAGGATGGCTCCATGGTGCTGCAGCTTAGGGACGGTGACTCGCGACACTCCCTTTCCCTCCATGGTTTTGCGATGGCGCGACAGCGGCGGTGAGGTCCAGCTCGCCGGCGCGGTCTTTCCTTCTACTTCTGTAGGTGTGTCGTATGATGAAGGTGACGGCAGGTGGGATAGCGACGCTGGGTTAGGGATTGGGAGTGTGGCTGTGCTTTGATTTTAGGAAGGGGAGAGTGTTGCCGCTACTGGGTATCAAAGGGATTGGGGTTTCGGCTGAGGCAAAAAGGGTGTTAGGGTTTCACTTTTGAAAACTAGGGTTAGGGTTACTTTTGTAATTTCAAATAAAAGTAGGGGTAATATAGTAATTAGGGACAATTTTAATCCAACAAAAGTAATGTATAAAAATACTATTTGCCCATCAATTTTGCAAATTATTTTCAATAAAATGTCCCAATCAAATAATTAGAAATAATATACTTATTTTCTTTATTTTCCAAAATAGCAATATCAATATTCTAAAATATTAATTATCATAATAAGATTTTTCAAAAGTTCTGGGTCTTACAGTCTGGAAACAATGATAGATGCCATTATAGAGGGTTGTAGAAGCCAAGATTCTTGTGATACACAGTTATGTTGCTTGGATATCTATGTTGAAGAATTATCATGTATTTGACATGCAATATATATATTATATATACATTGCTTAATGAAGGTGGATTCCGAGCTTTGGTGACCTATAAAGGACCCGACTTTGAGTGTTCATTGGGGGGGGTGACACTTGTTCCAATCCTCGCGAAGCAAGAGACTCGGCTGCTGCAAGGGTGTTGGCTAACTTAAGAAGCAACCAAAAATCGGCTAGTGATTTTGACTCCAAGGCATAGAATCAGCAAACTGCGGAAGAAAAGAAAGTAATCCTTAAAGATCTATTTTTGTGTTTAAACTTTATTCCAATAATAAATATATAGTAGATCAGATCTAAATACCTGAGTACGCTAGTAAAAATCTTTGGCGTCTAGCAACACTCCTCAACGACCCGATAGTTTGAAGTAATCTATTTTTACTAAGAACCTCAGGAGAACAAAGTATAATTCCTTCCATCTTTCCAGCTCTTGGTTAACCTTTAGAGTATGGTTTAATTGTCAAACTCTAACTTGTTACCATTGTTATAATGAACTGTGAATGACCTAAGAAACTCTTTTCTTCATTCATTCAACCCCCTTGGCCAAGGTTTTATTCATCTCAATCATTGAGCTCAAACTCTTTACCGAGAGTTGACAGATTCCTTATTGACTAATCATTAATTCTACAAGTATTTAAATCATACCCAATATCCATTCAACTAGCACCCTAGGGTATTAGGTGTCCGGAATCAAAATATAATAAATACATTGTTAATTACTATGATAGTCGCAGGTCAAAGGAAACTCTATTACCATGTTCATCTTGAGAATATCCTATTGACAAATATGTGGTAATTATAACCATTAGGAATTCTCAGAGTGAGTCAGTTCAATGGTCATATCTCTATATGCACCATCCATATATATAATTTAATAAATGAAATCTATTAATCTTCATCCAATGAAGACCATTATATATATATTGATCTTTTCGGATTATTAATGTCCTTTTTAATAATCCTATGATCAAGAACAATTTAGATTAAATTATAAAAGATTTATCTCTCAATATTATGATCACTATCACAATGATAAATCTCTAAATTTAATCAAGGACCTTATTATATTAACATTTTAATATAATAACAATAACAAATTATTTGACACGTGATTGATTGGATTGTGGTCATACTACTTATTCCCAACAATCTCCCACTTGCACGAGAGCCAATCATGATAGATTGGATCTTGGACATACTATTATCTCAATAATCTCCCACTTGCACTAGAGCCAATCAATCATGTGTATAATTTTAATGCACATTTGTGTTTATCAAAACTCTTTTGACCTTAAACACCTTAACTTTTGAGCATGTTTGCTTGACCTTTTGTAAAATATACCTAGTGCATAATAAATATCAGGTTTTCTCAAAACATGAAATCTCCCACTATAATAGTGCATAATTTTATTTTAAGGACAATCCTTATTGAACATGATTATAAAAAAAATCTAAGTAACCATTAGATCTATCTTTATAGAATTGTATCATTATACAAATAGGCTACTTTTTCGAAAAGTTAGTTTGACGATCAAACCTTTTATACTTTTAGGAGAAAATATATCCTCTATTGAGTGGTATACAAATTCTAATAAAAGTAATTGTACTCCCACTCTTTCTTTAAGATGGAATCCCTTTTCTAAAAATGAGTTTAACCTCTTATCACAGATATTTTGTCATAAGAAGAGTGATAAAAATAATCTCATTATTTCTTTAGGGTAATCAATAAATCTCATTTATCGGACCTAATATCAATTCTATTGTTGTGCAATCTCTTAATACATATAAGACATCTCCAAACTCTAATATTCTTGAGTTTGAGTTTATGCCTTTTCCATATCTCATATGAAAAAAAAATGATTTAGTGAGAAATTTGTTAATTTAGCAACATTTCTAAAACGTAGTCCAAATATTTAAAAAACAGTGATCCTTAGCTAAATCAAATTCCATGTTTCTTTAAACATGATGGAGTACATAGAGTACTAGTATTTGTGCGTTGAGAGAATCTCATTCTCTATTTGAATAGAATATCAATTAGATGTTAGAGATTTTACTTTAAGCTCTTATAATAAAAATACTCAATATCTTTATTATTGGTCAAACCAACCCTTAAGAGCAATTTTGATTCGCATCCTCAATACTTATATTGGATTTTTCAAAAAAGACCACAAACCTTAATCATATTAGGGCCAATTATAAATTGTTTGTAACAAAATAAATCTCCAAAAATGCTTGCAAGAACAATTCTCGCAAAAGCCATTTGCCTAATGGCATTTCAACTTCTAAAGTTGTTTAATTCAAAATATATTGCCCAATACTCCCACTAGTTCAAATAAAATCTTTGATAGTCATACTATCTTGCTTTGGGCATCATACATCTTCTCAAGATGTTTAATAATAAATAGTAAGTTGTCTTTGAAATTGGAACTCATGGTTGTCAAAACAACCCATATTACAGTAAAACAATATTCCAAATTCTTTACAACTTCTAACTATTCCATAACCAAATTTATTAGACAATATTATTTCAATAGGATTATCATGTCCATGATAATCTTTTCATACATAAGAACAATTCTCAATGTATAGCCAATTTATTACTTTCAAATATGCCATATGAAAGATGGACATATTTAAAAATTCAAAATATGAAAGTAAATCAAGAAATCTATATTTCTGACAAAATTATTTAGAATCGTAAATGAGTACCTTGGTTGTCAAGTTGTTACTCATACCTATTCTAAATAAACATGATTAAATTATATCCCATATAATTATAATCCCAAATAATTATCTGGTTGTCAGACGATTATTTAACTGAATTATATTTTATACCCCTAGGTTGTCTAGGTTCAAGTATAAAATTAATTCTCCTTAGACATCATCATATGCATAAATAAATTCCATCATTGAGTACAAATCTTCTGGTTGTTAGGTTGCTCCTTGTAAACAAGAGATAAATTTTTTTTTGACAATCTCCTGACTTTTAGGATTTATCTCCATTGTTAGAGAATTTCTATCAGTATTCATGAATTAAATTTTATATTCCTAGGTTGTCTAGGTAAAATATAAAATTAAATTCCTAATACATCAAATGTATCTACTGATTATTATCTTGAAAATAAAACTCCTGGTTGTCAGGCCGCTCTTTATAATCAAAAAAATTAGAAAAAATTAATTTCTAAAATTATAGTGTTCAAAACACATCAATCAAATCAAAATTTGATTTTTCATGTACTAACGTTTAGCCTTAAAAATTATCAAATCAAATTTGACCTTTATATATACACTTATATATATAAGAAACAAATAAAAGATATTTTACATCTTCAATCACAATAAAATTTAATAAATAAATAAAATCAAACAAAATATTTGATTATAAATATAACTTTTATATTAAAAAATAATAATTTAATCACAATTAAATAATTAAAATAAATTAATTATTAATTTATTAGAAAACTATCTCAATGAAAATAAATACATCACATGCTTAAAAAATAATTTGAATTAATCCTATTAATTCTATTAATTCACAATCTTTAAGAAAATAGGAATAAAGATTTAAACACAAAAAGTCAAAGCTCTGATACCACTGATGGATTACCATGTGTTCATAACACGCAGCGGAAGAAAAGAAAGTAATCCTTAAAGATCTATTTTTGTGTTTAAACTTTATTCCAATAAAAAATATATAGTAGATCAGATCTAAATACCTGAGTACACTAGTAAAAATCTTTTTCTCCTTCGATGATACGAAGGCACTATGCGTATCCACACCGAGACCAACCTTTGCTGTCAACTCCTTGACCAATGGACATCTGATCTAAATTGAGAAACCTCTTGCAACTCTTTGCATGCCATAAAATTCTTCTCCAAGAATCAGGCTCACATACGTTTATGTGTGTAGAGGTAAAGGAATAAAACCTTTATGTTTTATTCTCTCTTATTCACTTTCCTGTACTCTTGACGTACATATATATAGTATGAGATTTGTTATTGATTTTAAATTTGAATCTCAATTCAAATTTAAATCATATCTTTAAATTCTAAATCTGAATCCTTTAAATTTTATGAATCATATCATAACAATTTAAAACATAATCGATTTGGATCTCATCCAAATTTATAATTCAAATTCAGAAATAGAATAACTAATTATTCTCAAATCTCATTTAATATTCTCAATTATCATATTATTATTATATTCTTGGTGCTAGCAAAAAATATAATAATATTCCATTTGAATTAATATAATTATTTATTTGATCAAATCAAATTAATAATTAAATAATTCTACAGCAAAGATTAGAATACTCGTTAGTGTGTGACCCCATAGGTTCAATACTAAGCGGATAGTAAATTAGTCATGCTAAATTTACTAATCAAGGTTGGCGTCTAGCAACACTCCTCAACGACCCGATAGTTTGAAGTAATCTATTTTTACTAAGAACCTCAGGAGAACAAAGTATAATTCCTTCCATCTTTCCAGCTCTTGGTTAACCTTTAGAGTGTGGTTTAATTGTCAAACTCTAACTTGTTACCATTGTTATAATGAACTGTGAATGACCTAAGAAACTCATTTCTTCATTTATTCAATCCCCTTGGCCAAGGTTTTATTCATCTCAATCATTATAATCATAGAGCTCAAACTCTTTACCAAGAGTTGATAGATTCCTTATTGACTAATCATTAATTCTACAAGTATTTAAATCATACCCAATATCCATTCAACTAGCACCCTAGGGTATTAGGTGTCCGGAATCAAAATATAATAAATATATTGTTAATTACTATGATAGTCGCAGGTCAAAGGAAACTCTATTACCATGTTCATCTTGAGAATATCCTATTGACAAATATGTGGTAATTATAACCATTAAAAATTCTCAGAGTGAGTCAGTTCAATGGTCATATCTCTATATGCACCATCTATATATATAATTTAATAAATGAGATCTATTAATCTTCATCCAATGAAGACCATTATATATATATTATTTGACACGTGATTGATTGGATTGTGGTCATACTACTTATTCCCAACATATAAAATATATATTGAAATACAAATACATATTAAAAATAAATCGAACAACACATGTATTTATATATAAATACATTAGTGACTAATTTTGATGACTGATTTTGGTATATAAATAGTATTTTTAAACTCTAAATATCTCAAATATTTTACCATGTAAAGGATACACAATCCAATAAAGAATTATCTTAAAAGTACCTTTCAACAAAAAATTATCTAAACATCAATTTCAATATCTAAACAACAAAAATATCTTAAAAAATGCCAACTTGTAAAATTTATCCATGCCAGCAGAATTTGGCATGTAATTACCATAGACAATAAATCGTAGCATCCTATAGCTACATCTTGTGGTTTCCTATAGCTATGCTACTCTGGATTTGAGGAAAAGAATGCCTGTAAATAAATTTATTTAGTTTGATTTGTGTATTATGACCTTCAACTTAGAACCTTTCCCTTCTTCACAGTAATTTAAAAATTTGGATCATCCTTAACAAAGTTTAATAAAAAACTCAAAGCTGAGGTCTTACAATCAAGTTTGGTTTGGGAAACCCTCTTCATCATTCGTGAGTAAAGCCTTTTGAGTTGTGGAATGTTGTAACTGTCGCTGCGCTCGACAAAAAGCTGCTTAATAGACTGCAATCTTGTTGAAAGTTCAGTATCTGATATCGTGGCGTCTTCAAGATTGCTACCATGAACACTTTCATTTGTATCCGTTCCATGCAAATTCCCATCAGTTGATTGGGTTTGACTCTTGGATGGTAAAGGCTCTTGTCCTGACTTATCTTTTGCTATTTAAACCCAATTTTGGAAACTTCATATAATTAGTATTTGATTAAAGGAAAATAGTGAACGATCAATTGATAATTTGCAACCAAGCAACATGGAACCCAGCGTATTTAGACGCATGCATACAGAAGTGGTAACCAAATACTAAAAGGGAGTAAATGGAATCCAGAAGTTCTACAGATTCGTCACTGATGTAACATTCATGATTATCATGCCTCAGGTCCACTCATGATGGCTAAAACACCATTAATATTAGGTACAATTCGAATGAGTTCCAGATATTATAATTTATTAATTTTACATTGGAACATAAATAACAAGCATACTGTAAATGAATCTATCCATACCTCCACGTGCAAATGATTTACCAAATCAAAGACTTTAAAAAGTGCTCACAACTTTCTCAACCAAACATGAACATAAAAAACCACTTTTGCTCTTAATTTTTCTACAAATGGTCAATTTATCAGATTTACTTAACTTTCATGTGAGATCCTTCTAAGTTCCAAAGCATTAGTTTAGATACAAAATTATTTGATGCCACTGGAGGTGAATTATATAGATTAAAGTATACAAAGTGATGTACCGAACCACTAAATAAATCATCAGCAAGTTAAAAGGACAGATACATATTCCTAACATATGATCAAGATGAGAAGGTAGCCATTACCCTTTGTGAAGAATTTCTATGCATGGCTCCTTATTTGTCCAGCAGTCTTGGTTCCTATTATCCTATATTCTTTGTACAACCAAATCAAAACACCAAAAAAGAAAAGGAGAGGGGAAGATAGGAAGAAAAAGAGATTCCAATTAACATTAAAAAAAGAAAAATGTCAGCAGCTGACATCAAATTTCTCAATTCTGAGTTTGGATATACTTTGATTTTAATTGGCAATCTAAACTGAACATATGCATCAGATGAAATGCCAAAAGATTAAAAAATAAAAAATTAGGTGTTGATCGGTTGTAAAATATTACCTTCTTTATGCGCTGCTATGCTCACCATTTTTTTAAGATCATTCAGTACATACTTGACTCATCAAAAGGATAAAAAAGTCTATCCAACAACTATTAATCTATCCCCTTCGGCAACACCACCAAGAATGGATCACTAATTGTGAGATGTACAAACAAAACAAAGCACAATCAATCACATGTGGTTCCTGCCAAATAACCACCATTACATATTTCTGAGTTCTCTTTGCCATCAGCGCCTAAACTTGCTGTTTATGCCTTACTGATTGTGCTTGTTCTTCTTTTTCTGAGACATGACAACCCATTTGGCAGTTGGATAATGCTTTCCAACACCACCCAAGCTTCTCACTTATAATATAAGGCAACGTAACCTACAGCTTTCTTTTTTTCTCCTTCTTCTTCCTTCACCCTTCGAAGAAGAGAACAAACAGAGAATAAAAATAGTAAGATATTTTTTTAATTTGAGAATCAAAACAAAATCAAGATTTGAGAAGGTAAATATGAAGAAGTGCAAACTATGCAAGGTTAAGGCTAGGACTTTCTGTGAGTTGGACCAAGCTAGCTTATGCTACAATTAGAAAGCAGCAATAAAACCCTAGCAAATAAAAATAGATACCTTATATGCACCGGTTGAAGATGGTTCAAAGTTGCTGGAAAGGGTGCCGTCGTAATCACTGCAAATCAGCCATACCACCATTAACTCCTCTGCCAACCCAACCCAGTCTAACTTCAACCTCCAGCCAAAACAGAAGCAGATTAAACATAAATAAATAGTTTTCTGTTCTCTGCTGTCGTCTTCTATTTTTTTCACCAAACGCTTTCCCAACTGCAGCACCGACCACCGCCATTCTACTCCTTCCATCACCGTGAGCTCCTTCTTCCTTACCGGCGATAATCTCTGTATTTTGAACTACCATTCCATTTGTGTTTACTCAATATGTAGGAAGATAGATATATGGTTGTACACTTGTCGCACAACTAACCATCTACTGTTCTAAGATTGTATATAGGAAGATAGATAGATAATAGATAGATAGATATAAAAGCTCTTTTTCTTTGTGACATGGCTTATCGTTTTGTTTGTTAAAATCTCGTATCAACTCTTCCATTTGTTTTAAGCTCCAATTTTTTAATACTCATCAATAACAGATAGCTTATATCACCAGGTTGGTACCTCATAAGTTCATATTATTTCTTTGACCACCAAGAGAGAACAAATGTATCAACATATCATTTTTCCCACTGCCTAGTATGTTGATCACTGAAAGCTGGTAATCATTTATTTATCACAAGAAATAAACAATAAAAATGTATCAATTTTGATTTTGTTTAGTCATAAAAGAATCATTTATGACCATGAATCCATAATTTGAAGATGCCAATACTATGGTATGAATCATTCATACACCAATTATCAGCATATTTCATCTGGTTCAACGGGTAAAGCATCCAGTTTTGGATCCAAAAACAACAAAATTAAAAGGAAATGGTACGCATTAAATTACATATTACATTCTCTCCCCCTTAATTTTATCCTAAAATAATAGATTTGAATCTAAGGTCAGATCTTCATCACAAGCATAAATTTACTGTGCGCAAAGGAACACTAGTAAATGATGGTTAATCCTACAAATCCAGCCTGGGCATGTGAATATGAAATTGGCAATAATCATAACAGGTAGTATAATTTTGTAAAAAATTAGATAAATAATCACTAAATTAGCAAAGCAATAAGAACATATAAATTCTCAAAAGTCAAAACTCATAAAGAAGGCATAGGAGTTGACTAGAATCAAACCATTATTCAGAAGACAACTTGTCCGTTAGGGTTTGATTAACTGAAAGAGCTACTTGGAAGGCCAGGATATGGTGGTGAAACTAAGCTTTCGTGATAAATAAAGACGTACAATCCTATTGAAGGAGTAGATTTCAATACAGGAAATTCAAAGCTACCATTATCCAAATTATACAGAACTATCCTTAAACTTGATGCAACCGCCACAAGAATATTATTTCCCCAGATATACAATGGACGTAAATGATAATCAGTTAGACGCGAAAGGCAGGGGATGATGGCCAATTTAGTCCAAAATGTAGGCACTCCATACTCCTTCATGATCCACACGAACCAATGAGTTTTCTCATGATTAAAGCAATATGCAAGGCAGTTCCTCAGCTCACATAACCCTGGGAAGTTGAAGGTTTTATCATCCGGATCACTGAGGGGCAGGGAAAACTCACTAAAAGTCTCCTTCACCAAGTCATGGGAAAAAACCAAGCAATCCAGGATCCAGTTAAGGGTAGCGGTGCCAGGCACAAATACCCCTTTACGATCACCCTTTATGCTGCTAAATGGGATACCTTGAATGGCTCTCTTGGAAGGGTTGCGGCAAAATGTATGAATTTTGGTCGTATGATACCCCATGTGATTTACAATCACAACAAGCTTGTACTTGTCATTCACATGATCATAGCCGACGCCGAAATCCGAAAAGAAATCCCCACATTCCACCGATGGGATTGTCAAGAGACAGATGAGAGAGATCGAGGAGAGAGAGAGAGAGAGAGAGGATAGGAAGAAGAGAGAAGAAGATGAAGAATACTGAAATTTTCAGAGGCGTGAACGAGAGGGTTTTTAAATTCAGTTGAAGAACAATTTTGGTTTTTTGTTTTTTTAATATGTTTAACACAGATGAAGAACAATTTTGATTTTTTTTTTAATATGTTTTTGTTTTGTTGTTTCAATTATTTGAAACTATAAAATTAGGATTAATTAAATTTTAAAATTTGATTAATTTAAAAGAGTATTTTTGTCTAATCAAATAAAGGAAGGATGTTTAAGTCTTTTTATAAAATTAAATAAATAAATATTTTTTATTTTTATTTAATTAAAAGGGTATTTTAGTAAAAGTGGTGATATAATATATATTTAAAAAAAAA
>NC_029787.2:109407242-109430190 GCF_000816755.2 Arachis ipaensis
AATACATCTTATCACGGTTTATTATTTATACGTAATTATTATAGGATATTACAGATTATACTCAAAACACACATCATCATAATTTACTATATCGCAAATTATGAGTGCAACAAATTACATATAAATAATAAATTATGATAGAGTGTAGCGATCTACATAAGAATTAGTTTAGGATAAGAATGTAACTTATTTTTAAAAGTTATATTTGTGTAAATTTGATTTTCAAATGATTTATTTATATAACTTGTCCTTTTAATTAAATTGAGTTCTTTTCATAATTCACAAAAAATAATAATAAAAAAAATAAAAAAATATATTTTCTATTAATAATTTTGATAAAGATAGATTTCTTATAATTAAATTTTTCTAACTATTTTTTAGGAGAAATTTTTTATAGAGTAAAAATCCAATCCGATTTTTATCCAAAAAAATTTTTGGTTCTTAACCCTTTTATTTTAGGACAACATGATCTATCTGTTAAAAAATTTGTTAAATAGTAACGAAAATTAGTTTTGTAAGGATTTTATTTGTAATTTGTGGGGTTTTAAACTCTTACAAACTATTGATAAGTTTATTTTTAAAAATTTTTTTCAATGATGGTAGTTAAGTGGATCAAGACCATTGTTAAAAATGATATCGCATGAAAAAAAAAGTAGTTACAATAACAAAATCTTTTAAAGAAAAAAAAAAAACATCAAACAAAAAAATAAAATAAAATAATATTAATGTTGATGATATTGTATACAGTTTCAACATGAAAGAAATATATAAAAATAAATATACAGTTGTCAAGTCAAATACTCAAATTAGACTAAAAGTTGAATATAATTAACTTATCCAAAAAGCAAAATAAAAGAATCAGATCAGTTATAATGAGTCATGAGAACAACAAACGCATAAGTAATAAGATAAGACAAAACATTAAAAAAAAAGAAAAGAAAAGAAAAGAAAAAGGTCCATGTACGTAGCAAAAAATCTCTCCTCGTATTTAGAGAGAGAGAGAGAGCGATCTGTACAAATTCTATTTCCCAAAATCACATTCCATTATTACAAAATAATGACTACAAAACTAGGAATCCACTTGTCAAATCTGTCCTGTCACAGTAGTAATTTCATTTCTGGTTTCGTTTCGGTTTTGTTTGTTTTGTTTTCTTATTATTAAAAAAAGGCCAACTAACACGCTTTTCTTCTTTCCCCCTCTCTTTTCTTTTTCTTCTTCTATTCTCCTCTTTTCTTCTTTGCCTCTGTCACAAGTCTCTCGCAACATAACACAAACTCTCTCTCTCTTTTTCTCTTGTTGAGTCGTCTCTTTCTCTCTCCTAAAATAGACGGCGACCGGCGAGCGCAATCTCGCCGGGGCTTCGCCGGAGATCAGCTTTTTTTAATTTCTCTCTCAATAATTAATTATCCGTACGCATAAACCAACAAGAAAAGAAGATAATATTTAAAGAAGAAGAAGAGAAAAGAAAAAAAAAACAAAGGTCCGGTTCTGTTCTGTTATGTGTACGAACGTATAAGCGTTTATTTCTTGGTTTCTTGTGTATCTCGTGTGGTGAGATTAACGGAAAAGCAATGCAGGCGAGAAAAGAGGAGATTTGGCCGAAATTATCATGAGATCTCCCCGCTTATGAATTTCCTTATGTCGTGTAGCCAAGGTTCAATTTTTGTTGCGGGTTCCTCTTTGTCTTTCTTCTTTTTGAGTTCAACTTCGTTGAATTTTCGGGAACAAAAGAGACTCTGTTTCAATTTAGAAGGTGAGCATTTTATATCTTATGTTATGCCAGTCTTTTTGGGTTTAATTAGCGTATTCTCTTTTTGAATTCAGCTCATAATTCAGAAGTCTTTTCGTGTAGCTGAATTTCAGCTTAATGTGCAAAACGCTTCATCATTCTCGCAAAACCTGGATTTTTCCTTTTTTTTTTTTTTAATTCTTTTTGGGAGCTTGATCTATTCATAGTTACGGGGTTTCCTGTAAAATTCCCTTGGTTTCTTACATAGACAGGCTGGAATATTTAAACTTTGGTAGCTGCCAGTTGTTTTTAATGCTCATATGAATAGGAATTTCCTAATTTCTATGGATGCTTTTTGGTTCAATTTCCAACTCTTTTTATTTTTGAATTCAGTGCAAAAGAATGGTCCAATTGGATTAGGTCGTTGGTAGGTAAGCAACGGGCTTTCTTCTTTTATGCAATTTCATCTATTTTCAGGTGGTATTTAGTTGAAGATGCAACTATTTCTAGCTTAATTTTTGTACCAATCCCTTTGAATTTAGCAATTAGAGTCTTAGGTAGAACAGTTCCAATTAGGGGTTGAGAGTGATTATGCCAGCAGCCAAGAACTAGGTAAATGTTACTGTCTTAGTCTGAGATTGCATCAAGTTTAACTCTTTCTTGGTTTTGATTCTATTAGTGTTGTGGTCACTATGAATTTGCAAATTTTCCCCTTTCCTTTGATCAAGCAAATAGCCTTAAAAATAATTGAATTTCCAGCAGATGATAATGAGTAGAGCCTAACCAAGCAAGCACGTGAAGAGCTTTTCCACAATACTTCTATTTCCAGATTTTGTTTTTTTTTTTATGGGATGCCTTCTCCAATGGTGGATCAGAGGGGAGTTTCTGCTTCATCTCACTTTTTTGATGACATTTCTTTTCGTTCTGAGGTAATTACATTTATTATTGTTCTCCCCACCCCCGAGAAAAAAAAAAAAGCTACCTTTTTCTAAATGTTATGTAGCTTCTCTATGGCCTAAATGACATTACCTATATGAGCAAGCTGTTGGTTTTCTAAACCTGTCTCGAACTCTTCTGGGCAGAGGGATGCTGGAATACGGAAGTTCAAATCCATTCATGATCAATATCCACAAGGTGAGGACCAACAGCGGAAGTTCAAACTTAAGTTACTTCTGTCTGTGGCAGAACAGTTGTCTATTTAGAAATTTTCAATCAATCTTCCTCTTATATGAAATTATGAATAAATGAATTATGTCCACAATTATTAAATGCATCTTTGCTCCTGAATATTTATTGTTACTTATCAATTTAGTATGTACTTTTTAATACAAGCAATTGCATCAAACCTAAACTAACACTTCTGTTTCAGTTTGTGGAAATACCTAATTGCAGTAAGTTCTACGTATTCAATGCCTTAATAATGCATGCAAAAGTGTCTTCCATGTTCTAGCAGCTCTTTAGTAGTAGTATAGCTGGAATAATGATGGTGATTTGATTTATATATATGCTGCACTCTGCAGGATTCAAGCTCATACATGTAATTTTTATACAGAAGATATCTAAAATTTCAAAGTTTTACATCATGCTAATTTGAATGTTGTAATACCCCCCCTCCCCCCGGCATACTTTTACATGTGATCTATATTTGCGTTTGTTCATGCATTTGCATATGCAGAAGATGTAGATGGATAAATGAATTTTGCTATATTCACTTTATCAGGAAAAAATGGAATGATAGCATCCCCTGGAAGCAATTTGAATTCTTCATCTGTACTGGAAAGAAGTGCAAAATCTGGTTTGCCAATGTCATGCACCAGTCTATCTATTGAAAATGTGGAACAGCTAAAATTTGGTGGTGAAGGCATTTTTGATGCGCTGATGGTTTCCAAGGAATCATCACATTATCATCACAGATCAAGGTCTGATGTATGTATGCGCTCCGGACCGAACTCACCTGGTGTAATTGGGGACAAGTTTGTTTCCAGTGCAGCCACATGTGAAAGTACTCTATTCTCGAGCTCATTGTCTGATATGTTTTGCCAAAAGTGTAAGTATGCATTACTAGTAATGATTGTTACAGCATAGTCAAATGATCAGCACTTATGCCCTAATATGTTTCTATTTTCTAATGCTTGGAAACAATTTTGTGTTGCATCAGTTTGCTTGTATATCATCATTAGGTACATCTTAAGGTATTTTCTTATCAGTGTTTATATGCATATCATGATGCAGTGAGGTTGTTCGGGAAAGATGCTTTATCTGATCAGCCCGATATTATTGATTCTGTTCCCGAGGAAGAGCCTTATAAATCTCTTGAAGAAATAGAGGCTGAAACTATAGGGAATCTCCTTCCTGATGAAGATGATCTGTTTTCTGGTGTCAATGATGAGTCAAGATATAACAATACTAATGCCAGAAAAAATGATGACTTGGAGGATTTTGACTTGTTTAGCAGTGGGGGAGGCATGGAGCTGGAAAGAGATGAACATCTGAATGCAGGATTAAGAACTAGTGCTCTGGAGGGAGATTCAGGTTTTGTTGGAGGTCCTAAAGGAAAATTTCCTTTTGTCACACAACCTTCTAGAACACTCTTTGTTCGAAACATTAATAGCAACGTAGACGACTCTGAGCTAAAGGCTCTCTTTGAGGTGCGTCTTTGTTTTCCTTTCATGTTAGATGTTATGTTAGGATTTTCAGGAAGCATTTCACAACAGTTATCATAAAATGTAAAAGGACTATTATGTTTGTTCTGGCAGCAATATGGAGATATTAGAACCATGTATACAGCTTGTAAACATCGTGGTTTTGTCATGATTTCTTATTTTGACCTAAGAGCTGCACAAAGTGCAACGCAAGAACTTCAAAATTGGCCACTGAGGTTAAGGAAACTTGATATACATTATTCAATTCCAAAGGTATATTTCTGAGAAATTGTCAAATACGCATAATTCCACTCCATTGCTGTCATTTGTAATATTGTTATAGTATTACACTTTCTTTGTGTTCCTACTTCCTACCTTTTATGCTTTGCTGATATATCTACCTTGATGGCATGTTAGGTCAATGCTTCTGAGAAGGATATTGGCCATGGTACGCTGATGCTATCTGGTCTTGATTCATCTATTTCAAATGATGAACTCAAACAGATTTTTGGATTTTATGGAGATATTAAAGAAGTGAGATGTCTATTCACCTATTTTTGTTGTTTATATCATATGAAGATAATACGTGTTTCCTTAAATATTATGT
Source organism: Arachis ipaensis (assembly GCF_000816755.2). Taxonomy (NCBI): domain Eukaryota; kingdom Viridiplantae; phylum Streptophyta; class Magnoliopsida; order Fabales; family Fabaceae; genus Arachis; species Arachis ipaensis. Next base: position 109,412,222 of record NC_029787.2, read on the forward strand.
TGTTAATTGCAGATTTTTGAATCTCCTGAAATGAAACAGCACAAATTTATAGAGTTTTATGATGTACGAGCTGCAGAAGCTGCTCTTCGTGCATTGAACAGGATTGACATTGCTGGGAAGCAGATCAAGATTGAACCAGGACATCCTAGGTTTGCAACATGGGGCCCATTTCTACTTTTTATATTTTAGACTGATTTTTTGTCTAACTTATAGCTCTTCTAATTATTTTCGCATTTTATGTGTACCTCTATATAACCGATGTTGTGTAGAGAAAGGTTATATTTTGGATATGCATTGATTCTTACCTCCTTTAATATTTATTTTGACTATGTAGATTATTCTTACCTCCTTTAAAGAGCACTCTGAGAACTTTCCTTATAAGAATTATTTTAACATTTCTTATGCAGTTTGATGCAGCAGTCTCATAAGGGGCAAGATGAACCAGATCTTGGTCAGAGTATTATTGACAACTTAGCACTGAGACAGAATAATTTACTGATTTCAGAGGACAATTATTATCCGTAGCTGAGAATTTTTTATTCTCACTAATCTTATTTTGACATATTATTTCTTTCCACCAATTTTGTTTATTTGATTGTTATAAAAAAAAGACACAAAAAAAAAAAAATAAATAAAGCAAACACTTTTGGTGTTCTAACTGGACATCATGTGCAGCAACGGTGTCTGCTGGAGTGATTGGATCTGGCTTGGAAAATGGTTACAATCAGGGATTTCAATCTGGAATGGCGCAACCTTTAAACACGTATAATGATAATGCATTTGGACATATAAATTCTAGCATTCACAACACAGTGAGAGGATCATCAGCTTCAAATGTTTCTGGCGTTTCTGAGTCCAATATATTTGTTGACGCAATAAAATTTGCTTCTAGTCCGAGATTTCATCCTCATTCCTTACCCGAGTATCATGATACTTTAGCTAATGGTAGTCCTTATAACTTTTCAAGCACCATTAGCAACATGACTAGCAGTGTCAATACTGGAGTGACCGAAGCCTCTGACAGCAGGCACATTCAGGGAATGGGCTCAACTGGGAACTTAGCAGAATTTAATGCAGGAGGTCAGTGCAATGGATTTTGATAGGCAAAAATAGCATAATGTATAACTTTCCTAATGCGTAACAGTTTTGAAATGATTCTTGTTTATAGAAAATTGAGATAGGAGGGAGTATAATTATTATCAAACTGTTTACTTTGGCACCCTAGCAATTTAAAACTCTTACACTACTAATTACTGTTTAATAGTTGAATTATTCAATTAAACTATTTCAGAGTTGCCTAACTATCGGGAAATTATAAGTGGTTGAAACTTGGTAATTGTATACTTGATATATTTGTTATGTGTATTTGGTAGGTTTACATTGAAATCTGGTTTGAAATCATTGTTTTTATTTTTAACCGACAGGAAATGGGATCCGGTCACATCATGGACTTTATCAGATGTGGAACAGCTCCAATTTGCATCAGCAGTCTTCATCAGGTACCATGCTGTGGCAGAAAAGACCATCATTTGTTAATCTTCCACAGATGCCAAGCTTTGCCATAACACCACCTCATATGTTGAGGTCACAACACATGGACCACAATGTTGCATCAGCACCAGTGTCACCTTGGGGAAGGCAACATTCGCACCTAGCAGAATCCCCTGATGCTTCTGGTTTTGTGGGAAGTGGAGGTTTTCAGGGTTCCTGGCAATTGCTTTCTCCAGAATTTTCTCCTCGTTTGTTTCCTCATGCCAGTCCTAAAGGCACTGAACTGCCATCCAATGCTGGGCAGAGTTCTCCTAAGCATCATGGTTTCCCTGGAAGACATTCTATGAATTCAACGTCAAAAATTGATTCTGCCAATGAACGGATGAGAAGCCTTTATCACCGTAGGAGTGAAACAAACAATGCTGATAAAAAACAATTTGAACTTGACCTAGGTCGCATAATGCAGGGGGAAGACACCCGAACAACACTTATGATAAAAAATATTCCCAACAAGTACGTCACTGTTTGGATCTTGCGTTGCTTACCATGTTATCTTTTCATGTTCTGTTTACAACTGAATGTTTCACTGGTGAAATTGTTAGTTATCTTAATTTCAATGTTAAGATTGGGAAAATAAAAATATCTGCATAAATTCATGTTTTGCATCATCATCTTATTGAAGTTGGCACTTGAGAATTTCTTATACTTCCATTCATTCTGTGTTCATTTGAGATATACCTTGTGTTTGACTCTTGATTTGCCCTACTTCTCTTTTCGCTAGGTATACCTCAAAGATGCTTCTTGCTGCTATTGATGAGCGTTGTAGGGGAACTTATGATTTTCTGTATTTGCCAATTGACTTCAAGGCATGTATTTACTTTTGTTTTTGTTTTTCTTTTTGTTGTTTTTTTTTTTAATCTTTTACTTTGGAGGAGAATTCATAAATATGATTCTGATTCAAATCTACATGTGATTGCAGAATAAATGTAATGTTGGTTATGCATTTATAAATATGATCGATGCTGCTCAAATTATTCCTTTCCACCAGGTTAGTTATGAATTCTTATGTACTAGTAATATACTTTTGTGGAGTTCCTAGGTCTTGTTTTTTATTGTTTCTTCATGAATTGATGGAACTAATGTCAATAAGAATTATGCAGACTTTTAATGGGAAAAAATGGGAGAAGTTCAATAGTGAAAAGGTAGCCTCACTTGCATATGCCCGAATTCAAGGAAAAGCTTCTCTCATTGCCCATTTCCAGAACTCAAGCCTGATGAATGAAGATAAACGTTGTCGCCCTATTCTCTTCCACACTGATGGTCCAAATGCTGGTGATCCAGTGAGTCAATCTTTTTCTTTAATTGCAGTTATTTCCAGTTGCTAAATGCTGTAATGGAGCTACCATATTTCCTTCTTTGTTTCCCCTTGATATTTCGCATTAAATACCAGTTTTGGCCAGAATTTATGTCAATCTTCAAACCAGCAACCGATATTTAATGTTAATACAGTAGCCATGCATTTTTTCCATGCACTGCGTGTTGGTACTATCCAATGCTTGAAGAGATTTCATGAAATTTGATTGGCTGAAAATAATGCGAGAGTATTGGTAATAATTGCTGATAGAAACAGCCTTCTGTTAGGAATAGTCACTAGAAGCACATACATGAGAACTAAAGTATAATGTCTCTATTTTGTTGTTTGAAAATTGTAAACCTTTTTTTATGCATAACATGTAAATTGAACAGATTCAACCCCTCCTTTAGAAGGCTAATAGAGGGTAACATTATTGACGAACTTTGTCTCTGCAGGAGCCTTTTCCTATGGGTACCAATATTAGAGTGAGACCTGGAAAATCTCGCACTGCTGGTAATGACGAAAGTCGCAACCAACCAAGTCCAAGAATTTTGATAAATGTAGAGTCTCCTAATGGACTTGACTCTGCTTAGACTCTTCATGAAACTCTAACTGATTAATCCTGGGGTCCTAACTGTTCAATATCGCATCATAAGTTATGTTCAACCCCGGATATGTACATTGACCTCTTTTTGTACTAGAAGAAAAAAAAAGAAAAAAGATAGAAGAGAGCCGGAGCCTGGATTTCAAGGGGCTAAAATTTTTTTGCCTATAGAGGAACACTTAAACAAGTTTTCAGAGGCTGTAAGTACATAACCAGAATGAAATCACTGATTCTAGTATTTTTTTCCCCCCGAAATTTTTGCATGGAGTCCTGTTTATCATCTCACACTTCAGAGTATTTGATATACTGAAGCTCAAAATTTTGGCCAGCTGATAAAGAGTGGTTTCACAATTTACAGAAATTTCCTTCACAAATCATTATGGGGTTCAAGGGACTTTGCTGATTTCGTTTTGATCATTGTTGTTAATATGTAATTTTGTATTGTATTTTACTTCTGGGAATAGTTTTTGACTATAGGAAGTGATTGATTATCAAGAAAAAGAGACTTAATTGTAACCATTGTTATTAAAACCGGACCGGACCGGACCGGACAGTTCGACTGAAAAACCGATGAACCAGATCCTATACTGGTCCGGTCCGATATTTGCACCATGTAAGGTAACGAACCGGTAGGAACTAGTCAAAATCTGATTGAACCATTGAAAACCGGTCAAACCTGATGAAGACCGGTCCGACCAAACCGGTACGAATTGGCATTTCATAGAAATGCTAGAGGTAGGGTTTGAACCTTTCCTTCATAAATGGAGGCGCCATTTACAGCCACTAGGCTGCTGTGCTCTTCACTAATATATATGCAAATTATAATATATATAAATATCTTTCATCAAATTACTTCTATTTAATTTATTTTAATTTTAGTTATAAACTCACTCATTCTTAAATTAATTATATTTTATTTAACAATAATTATAAACTCACTTATTTTTTAATAAATACTTGTAATATATAATAGTATAATAGTAAAATTATGTATTTTAAATTTTAATTTTAAATTTTTAACTATTTTTTATTTTTTATTATATAGGACCAAGTCAACCGGTTCAACCAGTGACTCACCGATTGAACCAATAACCCAGTGACCCAATAACCTGACCGGTTTGATCACCGGTTCGGTTCTGACAACTATAATTGTAACCAATGTTTCGAAAATTGGACTAGACCGGCCGGTCTGACCGGTTTAACCGTGAATCGTCAACTAAAATGGTTCGATTTGCCATGCAAAACTGTTAATTTGAAAATCGGATTTAAACCGCAGAAATGGCCGGGAATCGGTCAGTCGGACCGGATTGGAACCCGGCCGGTTCTCATCAATCGATGCCGTTTTGGTTAAAAATTGTTCTGAAAATCGAATCGAACTGGCCGGTTAAACCGAATTAACCGGGAATCGGTCATCTAGCCGGTTGGATTGAAGTGCAAAACCGTCTAGCAAAAAAGTGGTAAAAAATCGGTCGAACTGGCGGTTAACCAGCGAACCGTTTGAACAGAACGGTTTTTCCCCGGTTTTCGATTTAAAAAAAATGAAAAAAATATAAAAATATATAAACCCTCCCCCATTTTCTCTCTCTTTCACTCACGCACAAGACCCACCCCCCTCTCTCTCTCTCCACTCCACGGAACCCTAGCCCCCTTTTCTTCCTCTCTCCCAGCCAACAGCAGCAGGAGGCCAGGAGCCACCGCCTAGTGCCCAACGCCGTCGTCCCCGACGAACTCGTCTCCTCAGCCAGCGTCCAGCCTCGTCGTCGCCGATCCTCTTCTCCTGGATCCCATCTCCTCGCGTCGCTAGGTCTCATCGCCGAACGGGTGGAGGGTGCTGTCGCCGCCGGGTGGAACTGACCGTTGTGGCATCAAGAATCATCGCCTGTGGAAGGTGAAGGTCTACTCGTCGCCTGTCATCGTTTCTCTTCCCCTCGCCGTCGTCTCTCTCGGTCTCCGTCGAGCCCTTTCTCTGTCGCCGTCGTGCCCTCTCTCTGTCGCCGTCGAGCTCTCCATCTTTCTGTGTGTCGCCGTCGAGCTCAACGACCCTTCCTCCGGTAAATAATGCTGCTTGAATTATTTTTACTTGATTTTGTACTTTTGTTAATAATGCTGATTCAGTTGCTGGTTTTACTATTTTAGTGATCTTGATTTGCTGAGTTAATAGTATTGAATTACTGATTTTGATGATTTTGATCATTTTCTATTATCCTGAGTTGTTGAGTTGTTGATTTTTTGAAATGATGTTGCTATCTGGAATAATATTGTTGCTGGTTTTCTGATTTGGGTTTGGCTGATGTTGTAAGTAAGTGGTAAGTTCATGCGGAGGTTCAGGCTCCCACGCCAAGATGGATCAGGTGAAGACATCCATGGAGAATGGTGTTCTTACTGTCACTGTTCCCAAGGCAGAAGTTAAGAAACCTAGGCAGAAGTTAAGAAACCTGATGTTAAGCCCATTCAAATCACTGGTTAAACAATATAATTTTTCTTAATCCCCTTTCTGGTTTTCAAGCCTGTGTTTGGGTTTTGTTGTAAATTGTGATTGCCTAATATCTATGATGTTCATGTCCTAGAAATATAAATCATGTAGTAGTGGTAAGTAAGAAAGCAAGATTATTATGATATGAGATGTCATCAAGTATGTAGTGCATGAATGGAACTTTTTTTGTGGCTGTGCTTTGAAAATCCTATCGATGATGAAAATCCTGAAACTAACAATGATGATTATGATTTTTGATGATTAGAGTTTTGTATAGTTAAAAAAGGTGAAATTTTAAATTTTATTAGATTAGAAATTATTGAATTTAAATCTTTGAAATTATATATTTAATTTTTAATAATTTTGTTAAAAATTTATTTAAACCGGTTGAACTCCGGTTGAACCTCAGTCAAACCATTAAATCAGTGAACCAGTTATCTTACCGGTTCATTGACCGGTCCAGTTCTCGCAACCTTACTAAAAAGTAAAAACCAAACAGAAGCACGCATGAAGCCAGCAGTCAAGCCACAACCAACTCGTTCTCCAATTCTTCCATCTCCTTCCTCCTCTCCAAAGAAACAGAAACCCTAGCCTCACTGCCACAAGCTACAAGAAGTGAGCCACTGCCGCTGTCTGTTGCAGTCAGGGGCAGGTGTGAAGCACAGAAGCCTCACCTCCTAACCCTAGAGCCCCTTCTCCGGTTTCTTTTATCTCCTTCCTTCTCCCCAAACAAAAACGAAACCCTAGCCTCGTTGCTGTCCGTTGCAGTCAGGGGATCCTCTCTTCATTCCGTTGGCGTCCTCCAAAGAAGAACCCCTGTTGGCTCTCAGTCTTCGTTCTCTACTGTCGACGTCTGCTCGCAATCGTTCTTCGAAGGTCAGTGCTCACTGCTCGCAGTCTTCTTCTACGCCGTCCGTCGTCCTGCTCGTCGCCTGGTCTCCGTCTCCGCTGCGCTTCTGCCCCTCGGCTCAGACAGCTCAGAACGAAGGCAAAGGCTTCATTTTTTTTTAATTTTAGTTCTCTGTTCTTCATTCTTTACTCAAAACATTGTTTATTTTTGGATTTTGCTAATGCTACTAGGTTGAAATTTGAATCTAGCTGTATTATACTTTGTTTTCTTGTTTTGGATTGAATCATTAAATGATTAGTTGATTTATTTTGGTGGTTAATCTTTGTTAAAATTGTGCTGATTCAGTTGATTTAGTTCACTAGTTAATCTTGTTAATCTTCATTAAAATTGTGTGCTGTATTTTGTTTTGTGTTGTGACTCAATTGTGCTTAGATTGTGACTGACTTAAACTTGTGCTTAGATTGAATGATTAATTGATTATTGATTAGCTATGGCTGTTTTGATGTGTTGCTGTTTTGATTAGCTATTGTGACTAACTTAAACTTGCTGTTTTGATGTGTTGCTGTTTTGATGTATTGCTTAATTGATTATATAGGATAGTTGTTCTGCCATGCTATTGCTGCCTATATAAGTGTGTAGCTACCACTAAAATTAGTAACCCTCATTAAATTACCTCAGCTATACCATCAATTAAATATCCTGAATACTAATATGCAGTTGCTATTTCAATCTGCATTCTGCATAATACTGTCTAAACATGCTGCTGCTACTTCAATCAGCATTCTGCAATATGCTTTAATGAAATGGCTCAAGATTGAAGATGACGAGGCAATCTTCTTCAGGAAGCAACACGTACAGTGAGATTACCACCTCTAGAAGAACTGTTTCTCATGATCTCAAATCTGTGTTTTGATGTTTTTTGAGATTGATCACTGTCTTTTCCTTCATTGTCTTGTCTTTTTGCTCCTTTACTACTCTCCGATACTCTGTTTTTGCAGTGTAACCTAAGGCTATTATTTGTTGCAGGATTTGGTACTTGATGTTAGTTTAGAAGAAGCCATTTTGGAATGAAATCAGATTTACATCTTATTAGTTTGGTGTTTGTTGACTGAACCAGATTGGTAGGAAAATCTTAACCAAAAATTATAGGTAAAGGTTTTTTTTTATTTTTTTTTATTTTTTTATTTAATTCAAAATAAAAGATACACCAAAAATGACCAAAATGCATTTTTGATTGCCTTATTATTGGTCATGATTTTATTGGTAGATTCACTACTTTTAACTAGCCTCATCAATTCTTCCTAGATACGAACTGTACATTCTTTTTTATTTTTTTTGTCTATATAATTATTTTGTGTTTAACTTTATATAAATTTGTGTCCANGTATCTTTCTCATCCTTAATTTTGTTTATATAATTATTTTGTATTTAATTTTACAAATTTCTATACCAACTTTCATAAATTTTTGTGTTTTTTATTAAACTTTATATAGAATTCTACACTTTTGGTTTTATTTTTTTGTTTATCTTCTTTGACAATAAACATGAAAATGTTTGAAGAAAATACATAACTTTATAAACAATAACATAAAAAATGTGTTTTCTCCTATTCCTATTCCTATTCCTATTCCTACTCTTCTATTTCTACTACTTTCTTTTATTTCTTTCTCTTAGAAAAAGGAAAAAAAAAATAATAAAAACACTAATTATTTTGGTACCATTTAGATAGTAGAGAGTTTTGTCGTAATATGATCTTTGGTACTATTTTTGTAAAAACGTCCCCCATCCCGCCTCTAGCGTCGTCCGCGCTCGCTTTCCTCTGTCACGGTCGGCTCTTTTTTTCCGGTTGAATGCTATCTCTCTCCGTCTAATCGTCTCAGCCGCATAACACAGGCCGGACAAAGCCGCGGAGACATCGGAGTCCGGACGGAGCACAGCCCTAATGTCGTTCCTTGAAGAATTTCAAGCTAGTAATTCACTCCCTTCCTTTCAATATCCTTTTCATTACTAACTAATTTTTTTTAATTAATTTTTTAGGGTTCTAGAATATTTGTACCTTTAATTTTTCTTTTCAATTCACAATTATAACAATCTCTTTGGTTTTTTTCCCCCATCCTTGTCAACTTGCAGATTTGGAGTCTCTACCCGTTATTCTTCAGAAGAAGTATGCCTTGTTGCGTGACCTAGATAAGAGTTTACAGGGTATTTGTCCGTTTTTATTCTTTGCTATATTCTTGTTAAGAAAGGCAATTATCTAGTTTGTTCTGGTACAATCTTAGAAATTGTATTTGGTGGTTCATTGACATGATTTAATCGTGAGGCGAGTTGCCATTTCACACTCAAGGCGCATTTGTTGTGTCCCAAACTTGTAGTAATGCTGTTGGAACTTCTCCTGGAATTATATTATTCTTTTAAATAAAGGTGTAATGTACCCAACCTAATCGGATAATTACATCATTGGCTGTTTCGGCGGCTTGAATTGTGACGTTGAGGTCACACGGAGATAACTTCATCGTTGCTCCAATGCTCCCCTTATAGGCGCTCACTACTATAAAAAATAAAAATAATGGGTTAGAAGCAACCAGAATTAGTTATTAGTTATGTGGTATATAATACACAAATCCAGTGTGGTGGGTGTTTAGAAACTTGTCTTAATGTCATAATGCTTGATACTTTGTTAAGAAAATGAATTTAGCACCTTCCTTATCTAAAATACATTTGTTAGGCTGGATTGTTTTAATGTGCGATAGGAAATTACATACGTATACCATATTTACTATTTAGTTTGTGATGGGAATTTAGCCTGTAGTTTAGCTCAGATATTTTGAAATTCATGTTTTTGGTTAATTTGATTCTAAAGGCTTATTACATTGTCTTAGTTTGTATATTTTATGTTGCTTACTTTGCTAATTGCTAATACCTATAATTAGTTTTTAGATATCAAATTAATGGCATGTATGCCCTTTATTATTGTAATCTTACTCTCTGTCCAAAATGTTCTCCTGGAAAAAATAATTCCCTTTGAGTCGTGTTAGTTTTCCTCCACATAACGACTGTGATCTCTGTGAGCAGAGATTCAAAGGCAAAATGAACACCGCTGTGAACAAGAAATTGAAGATATTAGGCGAGGAGTTAGGTCTGGAAACATCACACCTGATACTTCGGTTATTCGATTTTCCGATGAAGCACTTGATGAGCAAAAGCATAGCATTAGGATTGCTGATGAAAAGGTTGCCCTGGCTGTCCAGGCATATGATTTGGTAGTACACTTATCTTGCTACATGGAATTTTTTTTCAAGACCTTTGATTGATTCCTGGCTTTAGATATAATTGCTTGAATAAGTATTGCAGTTTTGTGGTAATACTTGTTCGATATAGCTAAATGATGGATTGTATTTGTATTTGTTTGACCGTACCATGTTTTTCTTGCTAGTTTTTTAATTTTATTTTTTTCTCAATGATTTTGTTCTCAGTAGTCAATTCTTTCACAATGACTTCATTGTACTCATGTACTGAAAGATTGATCTTATCACGATGCCAAGGTTATGCCCTTGTGAGTTTGGCTGCTCTTTTTAAGAGAGGCACGTACTGGCAGTACAATAATTGTTCAGATATGATTGTATGTTATTTTCATTTGCTTTTTTCACTTTTTGTATTGCATTTTTAAATTTGGATTAAGAATATATATATACATAACATTTGGGAAAACAAATTTTGGTTTTGGAGCAAAATATAGGAGGCAGCATTTATAACGTAAGTACAAAAACTTGTTGGCTTGGTGTGGATTTTGTAATAATATATTTGTGATTTTTTGCAGGTAGATACACACATACAACAACTTGATCAGTATCTGAAGAAGTTTGATGAGGAGCTTAGGCGCGGTACTTTCTTTTATTCATCTCATGATCTATATAAGTTGTTAATGTGCTATATCGTAATTGATAACAAATGAATCTAATTATTTTTATTAATTAAGCATTTATTGTTTTTATTTATATCAGAAAGAGAAAATGCTGCAATAAGTGGAGTTCTTGCTTCAGCTCCTGATGGCAATACAAAATCTGGAAGGGGTAATGAAGGTGGCAGAGGAGGGCGTAAAAAGTATGAATCTTCTAGGACTATTTATGATTCAATTTTTGCTCGCTTATCACATGATGTGTCTCTATGATTTTCAATTATCTTCACTTAATAAGATACCTTCTTCCATGGTTTTCCGTTATGGATTCAAATGATGGGCATATCTTCAAACAGACCATAATTATTTAGGAAAATGTTGAATGAATAGAAGTTAAGACGTTTGGGAAATATATTTCTTGTTTTGGTAGCATTTACGAGAAAAAGTGTTCAAACAGAGACATCTTAGTATGTGATGCCCTTGAGTGAACAGACAACTGGCAATAGATTGCAAAAGGAAAAACATTAGTCTCGCAAACATGCATTCCTAGTTTTCTTCTTCAGTTAATGCTTCTTTTGTTTACAATGGAGGTTGAAGTTATGTGATCTTATTATAATGATTAGAGCTTGAACATATTGTAGATACTATGCCTTTACAATACAATCTGCCATTCTGTTGTTTGACATTCTTACATATTTCTTTGTAACGCTCTGTTGTCTTCATATCCGATGTCCTACATTCCTGTAAGTACTACAAACCATACCTAGAAATACCAAATAATCCAAATCCTTTTGATGATACGAATTTGTGTTGTCAAGCAACACTTGCCTTGGTTTGAAAACCAAGAATTAGATAATCTTATTTTACCTAAATGTAGAAAGCCAAATATTTATTGCCAAGATAATTACTTTAGTGACTAAAGTGTTGTCATTATCCATGATTAAATTTGGAAGTTTATATATTTTATATAACATTTGGAAAAGATATCTTAGTAATTGACATAAATAACATAATAGTGTTTGTAATTATATAGCAGAAACCATAAATAGAAATAGTAGAAATCTGGATTGAAATCAATGTGAAAGAGATGTTTTTGAGCAAGTATAGAGTGCTCATTGCTTCCGAATACCGAACCTTAACCTTAATCCTGGCCTAAAATGTAAGGTAAACCTCCNCCACTATAATTGCCCCGAGTTCCCCTAGCTTCATATTAGTTTAATATTGGCCTATTTTAACTTGATCACAAAATAAGTGAAATAAACATCTTTAAAATATAACTCAAGAGACTAAATAATAGTATTTGGCTAGAGAGTAACCCTTGTACCTATAATGACAAAAATTTAGATAGGCAAGCATTGTGTTGTAGGATAGACATCCTTCTTCTACTTGGTTTAAGGCACATGGTCTCTTTAGAAACGTATCCCACAACAATAATTTTTTCTCCAATATTGAGAGATTTGAAAGTTTTGCAATTGTCCCCCCTAAAAACCAAATCTTTTGTATTGGATCTCTTGTCCTGAATACCTTTTATATTATCCTTCTCTCCTTATTAATACCAATTCTTTTAGAAAATGTAGACAAATATCCAACAAAAGTGGCAAAAAGGTGTACATCTTAAAGGCAAAGGTTTGAATGTGAACTTATAAACTTGGTTGTAGAATCATGAGTTTTGCATTTTTATTAGAATTTATGTAAGGTCATGAGTTTGACAAAGAGCGAGTTCTATGCTAATTAAGTCTATATGCATTTTTTTTTTGGAAAATAAAAATATAACTAAATTTATTTGTATCAAATTAGCTTAATAAGTTAAACGAATGTTGCATAATCATAAGTAAATGAATATAAACTTATAAACTTGTGGAATCGATTAGTTAGTGATTTTGTTTTAATTTACATAAAAACTCGTACAAGTTTAACCTTAATTCATTTTTGCATGGTAACATTATGAAGAGAGTTAAAATATTAACTCTTGACTTTGACAACTATGGTTTAGAGTTATGTACATAAATGACCTGGATAACTTAGCAGATTTTAGTTTGTGACTGAATATTTGTTTCTTGAATTAAAATTTTGAATTCCACATTGTAGTTGTTAAGACGGACACGTAGAAAGGCTTATAATGTGACATGTCACATATCTATTGTTTCCGTTGTTTGTGTATGCCGCATGATGCATGCATGTATACAGCATTTATGGTATGATAATGGAAACAAAATGAAATCTAATAGAAATAACTTGATTCACAACTGCTATTGCAGACGCCAAACATCTGTTGCAGTGGCAACAGAAGCACAACCTACACCTGTGAACCCAACTGGCATGGAATTGGATTTACCAGTTGATCCAAATGAACCCACATACTGCTTTTGTAACCAAGTTAGCTATGGCGAGATGGTTGCCTGTGATAACCCTGACGTAAGTATTTATTTTACTTTCTTTCTTTTATCCCTAACATATTTTGACAATATCTGGGTTTGCAGTGCAAGATAGAGTGGTTTCATTTTGGTTGTGTTGGTCTGAAAGAACAACCAAAAGGAAAATGGTATTGTTCAAATTGCGCAGCAACAAAAAATCGTCGCAGAGGCAAATGAGGTTTGACAGAAGAACAAGATTAGTAGTAAAATGGGTGACTGTATATTGTTAATATGTTTAGAAGACGCAACTTTAATGTTTCAGGGCCTTGAAACTTTGCATCACTGGCTGTCTTTGCATCTTACGTTATTGATCTTGCAAATGGAGCTATTATTTCGTTGTTAGGTCAAGCTTTCAAAGCGAGGATATATTTTCGTATAGATTTTGTGCAGAATGTAAACTAAAATTATTACAAAGTTTACTTGAATTATAGTTAGTTCACCTATTTAGTTGACCAAGAAACCATCCTTCATTTACTCTTTATATTTATGTAAAATACCATAACTACTTTTGAACTAGATGATACAATGTGGGAGAGTTCCTAGATGGTGAAAGTTATTTTGTGGTGTTTAAAGGACCAAGGTGTTTCAAGAAATTGTCAACAATTTCAAGCCTAATTTGTAAATTTGGGTTTTTTAACAAGTTTTCAAATTCTCCCATGGTCTAATGAAGCAGGTAGATGTTATTATCAAGTTTTCTGCTACGTAACACCAACAATTATATTCATGCCGGTATTATTATTATTTAAAAGGTNNNNATAGGGTTTAAACTTCACTCAAATTTTATTTGTAGGTTTAAACATTTCAACCTAAGCCCTTTTGTACTCTAAATTTTTCAACTCAACCTGCAAAATAAATTTATTTTCACTAAATATAATATTTAATCTTTTTACATTTCATATTAATGATACTAGATTTTTGTATGCAAAATAGAAGACTTCGAATTTAAATCTTCATTTGTTTAATTATATGTATTCGTATTTTTATCAGCATAGCAATTATATATTAAGAGTACACTATATCAATTGGGATACATCTAAAATGTTAGATTTCCACCGGGGAATATACATATTTGATTTTTATGATTAAAATATCTAGTGGTTAAATTTAAAAAACGTATTATACCATACATATTTGGACTTGCAATTATAGGTAAAGTTTTTTTTTTTAATTCAAAATAAAAGATACACCAAAAATTACCAAAATGCATTTTTGATTGCCTTATTATTGGTGCATTTTTTAGTAGGATAATGAAGGAGAATAGACTGTACGCGCTTCACCCTCAAGTAGAGATGGATCCACACTAAACTAGGGGTTCAGATCGGGAGGAGTATTGGCAGCTGCTCAAACCTGTGTCAATCACCTACAGCATGCCATTGAAAAAATCACTCACAACCAAGGAGAGCAGTAGTACCAGAGTTAATTCAGAAAGGCAAAGCAACTCCAACTCTCAACTCTATTCTTATCATAGTTTACACAACTCCATATATGACATATAATCATTCAAAGTTTATCCAACAACCTTCTGATTCCGCCTGACTAAGACCTACAAGACAACCATAGCTTGCTTTAAGCCATAATTTTCGTGGGATCGACCTTGACTCGCTCATGTATTACTTGGACGACCCAGTACACTTGCTGGTACTGCCGTACGGAAGTGTGGGGTTTGCGTACGCGCACCAACCACTACCCTTTGCCATTCATTGACCAAATGTTGGACCGCTTGTCTGGTAAATCTCACTATTATTTTCTTGATGGTTTTACTGGCTATTTCTAAACACATATTGTTCCCGAGGACCAAGAAAAGACCACTTTCACTTGTCCTTTTGGCACTTTTGCTTACAAGAGGATGCCATTTGGTTTATGCAATGCATTTGTTATTTTTCAGCGGTGCATGACGAGTATCTTTTTTGATCTCATGGGGAGTTGTTTGGAAGTATTTATGGATGATTTTAGTGTTTTTGAAACTTCCTTTGATAGTTTCTTAGACAACTTAGCTAAGGCCTTAGAAAGGTGTGCTAACACTAACCTTGTCCTTAATTTTGAAAAGTGTCACTTTATGGTAAATCAAGGTATAGTGTTAGGACATGTTTCTGATAAAGGCATTTCAGTTGACACAGCTAAAGTTGATGTTATTACTAGTCTGTCTTACCCCTCTTCTATAAGGGAAGTCCGCTCTTTTCTGGGACATGTGGGTTTTTACAGGCGCTTCATTGTCTCTGTCCAATTTGCTACAGAAAGATATTGAGTTTGAGTTTAGTGATGCTTGTAAAGAGGCATTTGTAAAGCTAAGGGAAGCCCTCAGCACAGCCCCCATTGTAAGAGGACCTGACTGGACACAACCTTTTGAGATCATGTGTGATGCCTCTAATCATGTTGTGGGTGCCGCACTTGCACAGCGCGAGGGTAAGCTTCCTTACATTGTTGCCTATTCTTCTAAGACATTGGATGCGGCGCAATCCAATTATACCACTACTGAGAAAGAGCTTCTAACGGTTGTTCATGCATTAGACAAATTTAGATCAAATTTGCTAGGCTCAAAGATAGTGGTGTATACGGATCATGCGGCTTTGAAGTACTTGCTAACGAAAAATGAATCTAAACCTAGGCTCATTCGTTGGATCTTGCTCTTTCAAGAATTCGATGTTGAGATTAGAGATTGGAGTGGGTCTCAAAACTTGGTTATGGACCATATAAGTCACCTTGAAAACATTAAATATGACCCATTCCCGATTGGTTATTCATTTCCGTTAGATGGTTTGCATGCTATCTCTACCAGCATTCCTTGGTTTGCGCCTATGGAAAGTTACTTGATCGCCAAAATCTTTCCTCCTAATTTTTAAAAGCACCAAAGAGACAAATTGAGGAGTGATTTCAAATACTATATTTGGTATGACTCTCACTTATGGAGACGTGGGGTGGACAAGTGATTTGTAGGTGTGTTCCGGAGTTAGAATTCCAATCTATTCTTGAATTTTGTCATTCATCCGAGTTTGATGGTCACTTTGGCCCAAAACGGACTGATAAAAAGGTGTTAGATTGTGGATTCTGGTGGTCGACACTATTTAGAGACGCAAACCAATATTGTCTCTTATGTCACCAATGTCAGAAACCAGAAAATGCATCCCAAAAAAATGAAATGCCCCAACAACCCATGCTTTTTCTATGAAATCTTTTATGTTTGGGGTATTGACTTTATAGGGCCTTTTCCTAGTTCAAATGGGTACCTTTATATTCTCTTGGTGGTTGATTATGTATCAAAGTGGGTGGAAGCAATTCCAACTCGCCTTGATGATGCTAACACTGTAGTTTCTTTTATAAGAAACAATATTATTTTCCGTTATGGATCACCACGAGCTATCGTGAGCGACCAAGGTACTCATTTTTGCAATAGGAAGATGGAAGCATTGCTCAAATGGTATGGTGTGATACACAAAGTTGCAACTAGTTACCACGCCCAAACTAATGGCCAAGCGGAGGTATCTAACCGAGAGATAGAGCGGATTTTGGAAAAGGTGGTGAACCCACAAAGAAAAGATTGGAGTTCTCGGTTGGGTGACACGTTGTGGGCGTATAGGACTGCATACAAGACTCCATTAGGGATGAGCCCCTTTCAGATTGTCTATGGGAAGGTGTGCCACCTCCTAGTTGAAATTGAACACAAGGCATACTGGGCGATCAAGCAATGCAACAAGGACTTTATCAAGGTGGGCATAGCAAGGAAGTTGCAATTTGAAGAACTTGAATGCCTTAGGATGGAAGCCTATGAAAATGGAAGGATTTATAAGGAGAAGACTAAGGCATTCCATAATCACCATATCCGCAAGAAAGATTTTCAAGAGGGTGATGAAGTTCTTCTATATAATTCAAGACTCAGGTTCATGCCAGGCAAGCTTCGCTCAAGGTAGGATGGCCCTTTTAAAGTGAAGGAAGTGAAGCCCAACAGAGTGGTTGAGCTACTCCTTCCTCAAAGTGGAGCAATATTAAAAGTGAAGGGCCACAGAGTGAAGAAGTACCATGGTTATAAATCACCAAATGAATTGGAGGGGTATCTTCTTGAGGATGCACCCGGGGGAGAAGAATCTTGAGCTCATGACCATCTAACTTAAGGACGTTAAAGAAAAGTGTTAGGTGGGAGACACCCCACCATAGTATGATCTTCTTTTTTTCTTTGTTTTCATGTGAATACTTGCTTGGATTGGTTGGAATTTGATTATTTTAGGTCTTTGATTCTTTTAGTACCCTTTTTGTCTATGTGAATATTTGCTTTAGGAATTTTATTTTGCTTGTTTTAGGCCTTAGAACATAGAAATTGGTGATATTTTGTGTAAGGTAGCATCTTAGAGGGTGGGACATAAATTATGTCCCTTGTTGAGTTCGGGTACGCAGCCATATGTATGCATACGCATACATGTTTAATTATCCCAAGACACGTACGGATTTTGTCTATGCGTACACATTACCCTCAAACAGAGAGCACCATATACGTATGGGGCTTTCACGTACGCAATTCTCTCTTTGTGAATAGTATATTCACGTACGCAACCCTTTTACGTACGCATGTTTCAATGGCACCCAGCAGTGCCTGCGTATGCAGCCTTATACTTGGGCACGCATCATCTTAAATTGGCCCAAAACGTGTACGCAATACCTGTACGCGTGTGCATTGGCCCCTGGCAGAGAGCACCTCTCGCGTATAAGCTGCTTGCGTATGCGATCCCTGCCCCCAATTCCTCATCTATGCGTATGCATTAAAAATAAATAAATAAATAAATGAAATTCGAAGAGTTGGGGAGGCTCGAGCCCTAACCCCACTCAACGTCTTTCAATCCCTCTTCTCTCTCAACATTCAGCCCTAACCTTCAACCTTCTTCTTCTCTTCTTTTTCGAC
>NC_029787.2:109430307-109432273 GCF_000816755.2 Arachis ipaensis
CCGTCATCCCTCTTTCTTCTTCTTTCCTCTTCATCTTCTCTCTTCCCTCACCCTCCTCTCCTCTTCCCTTCTTCTGCCTTCATAGCAGTGAACAAGGACTGTCCCTGTCCCCTCTCTACTAGCGACCACCTCTAGGCCAGTGGCAACTGCATTCCGCCTCCATAATTTTCCCTGCCTAATCCTCTGTCCATTCCTATTTCTTCTTCCCAGGTTTCATCTTCTGCCCTGTCTTCAACTTTTCTTTTAATGTTATCATTTAATTTTCTGTTAGCTTGGTTTAATTAATGATAAGTGGATATCTTATACGCTTTTTCATTGCATTTTCTTAGTGTTTTAAGTAGATTTTATTAAGTTTTAATATGTTTTAATATGTTTTAGTGCAAAAATTCATATTTGGATGCTACTTTGAGTTTTTATATTTTTTTATGATTTTAGGGGATTTTTGGGCGAATTTGCCTAAATTGGCGAAGTCTTGTTCAGAGATGAAGAAAGGATAGCAGATACTGTCAAATCCTGACCTCCATGCTTTCCAACAAGCATATCTTGAGCTACAGAGGTCCAATTAATGCATTCTCAACGGCATTGGAAAGCTAACTTTCAGAGCTTTCCTGCAATATATAATAGTCTATACTTCTCTTCCAGATCACTGCTCATAACTGGCATTGAACGTCCACATCTGGAGTTCAACTCCCCAGAAGGACCAAGCCCAGCATTGAACACCCAAAGCTGGCGTTCAACACCAGCCAGGGACCAGAAGACAGCACATTCAACCTCCCTAACTGGCGTTCAACACCCATTCTCCAAGTTGAATGCCAGGCTTGGATGAAGCACAAGACCAAAGTGGGCCCAAAGTGGATTTTAGCACTCTTTAGCTTAGTTCCGTTTATCCTTGTACTTTTTAATTTAAATTAACATCTTTTAGGGTTAGCATTTCCTATTTAAAGAGGAGATCACTTAGGTTTATGAATAACTTATCAATTCTTTACTATCAAATCTAAGTTTCTCTGTAAATTATGAGCAGCTAAACAGGAATAGATCCTCAAATTTTTTTAACAATTGAGGGAGTAAAGTGTGATCTCCTACCATTAATTTTATAAGTGAGACTAAGAATAAATATGAGAGAGAGAGCAATGAAGGGCTAGAGATCAGACTTTACACTCAATTTTTTTTAACAATTGAGAGGATCCATTCCCCAACTAAACCTCCTGGTTAAGGATAGGAGATCTGCTTATTCCTATGGATTAATAATATTACTTTTCTATTTTAATATATGTTTGATTCTATTCTATGATGTATTGTCGTTCTTCATCTATATGAATCTGGGGTGGAACGAGAGTATGACCCCTTATTCTACATGAGTTCTTGCGAGTCCTGACCCGGATAGTATTGAGCTAAAGCTTGAGAATACATCACTTGAACCAATAATTTATCTGGGCTAATTGGGATATGTGACATAAAATCCCATTAGTTATAGGTAATGAGGTTTCTGTGGCGCTAAGGCTAGAATATTGAGCATCATTCTCTGATCTGAAAGATCTGACCTTGTCTGTGGCACCTGAAGTAGGATCAGCAGGAGTTTGAATTGCGTGCTGATGAGCGGATATTTTATACGCTTTTTGGGGTTAATTTCATATAGTTTTTAGTATGTTTTAGTTAGTTTTTAGTTTATTTCCATTAGTTTTTAGGAAAAATTCATATTTCTGGACTTTACTATGAGTTGTGTATTTTTCTGTAAATCTTAGATCTCTTAATTAGAATCTTCGTGGTATAAGCTAGAACTGATGGCAGCATTCATGAGAATCCGGAAAGTCTAAACCTTGTCTGTGGTATTCCGAGTAGGATTCAATGATCGAATGACTGTGATGAGCTTCAAACTCGCGAGTGCTGGGCGTTAGTGACAGACGCAAAAGGACGAAGAATCTTATTCCAGTATGATCGAGAACCGACAGATGATTAGCCGTGCTGT
>NC_029787.2:109432288-109433150 GCF_000816755.2 Arachis ipaensis
CTTTTTGGTTTAGAGTCTCTTATTATTGTTCTTGGTTAAAAATATCCTTCTTTAAAACAAGTGTTACATTTACTGCCCAATTGGCTAGAGCGTTAGTCTAAGTCCGTGGCAGTTTGGTACACTCTTTTTAAAATCATTTTCAAAAATAATATTTTCTCTATTAAATTTTGTGCCAAACTTTAAGTTTGGTGTTTTCCTGTTGATTTCTCTTGATTTTCGAAAATTTTGGTTTGGTTTTCTAAAAATTTTAAGTTTGGTGTTCCTTCTTCATGTTCTTGTGTTCTTGTGAGTCTTCAAAGTGTTCTTGAGTTTTCCTTGTGTCTTGATCTTAAAATTTTTAAGTTTGGTATTCCTTGGTGTTTTCTCTCCAAATTTTTTGAAAACAAGGAGCATTAGATCTAAAAATTTTAAATCTTGTGCTATTTTATTATTTTTCTCTCTCCTCACTAAATTCAAAAATATCTTTTCTCTCTAATTTTAAAACAAATTTTTGAAAATTATTTAAAAAAAAAATTCAGATTTTTTTTTCAAAATTTAAAATCTTCTCCAAATCATATCTTTTTCAAAACTTCCTTACCACTTTCTCTTCCCTCATTTTTTCGAAAATCTTCACCTATTCTTATTTATGAAATGGGCAAGGATCTAGCGTTGAACGCCCAAAATGGGCAAGATCTGGCGCTGAACGCCCAAAATGGGTACAGTTCTGGCGTTCAGACGCCAGGAGCAGACAAGGAGCTGGCGTCCAGTTTCACTCCAGTTTCTAACTCTGGCACTCAATCGCCAGTGAGGGATCAGACACACACAAATGCTGATAACAACCCCTCTAAAAAGGCTTCTTCAACCACTTCTGTAGGCAATAAAC
>NC_029787.2:109433155-109434924 GCF_000816755.2 Arachis ipaensis
GACCCTTCCTAGCAACTGGACGATCCCTCATTGACGTCCAACAGGGGGAAATAATCCTAAGAGTCAATGATGATGAATTCAAGTTGAACGCTGTCAAAGCCATGCAGCATCCAGACACATCAAAAGACTGCATAAAAGTTTACCATTCATAGACCAGATGCTAGAAAGACTAGCAGGTCATGATTATTACTGCTTTTTGGATGGCTACTCAGGCTATAACCAGATTGCAGTAGATCCCCAGGATCAAGAGAAATCAGCATTCACATGTCCATCCGGAGTGTTTGCTTATAGAAGGATGCCATTTGGGCTATGTAACGCGCCTGAAACCTTCCAGAGATGCATGCTCTCTATTTTCTTTGATATGGTGAAAAAATTTTTGGAAGTCTTCATGGATGACTTCTCAGTATATGGAGACTCATTCAGCTCCTGTCTTGATCACCTGAAACTTGTTCTGAAAAGATGCCAAGAGACCAACCTAGTTTTAAACTGGAAAAAGTGTCACTTCATGGTGACTGAAGGAATTGTCCTTGGGCATAAAATCTCAAACAAGGGAATAGAGGTGGATCAAGCAAAAATAGAGGTAATTGAAAAATTACCACCACCTGCCAATGTTAAGGCAATCAGAAGCTTTCTGGGGCATGCAGGATTTTATAGACGGTTTATAAAGGATTTTTCAAAAATCGCAAAACCTCTAAGCAATCTGCTAGCTACTGACACGCCATTTGTGTTTGACACAGAGTGCCTGCAGGCGTTTGAAACACTAAAAGCTAAGCTGGTCACAGCACCAGTCATTTCTGCACCAGACTGGACGTTACCATTTGAGCTAATGTGTGATGCCAGTGATCATACCATTGGTGCAGTATTGGGACAGAGGCATAAGGTTCATACCCAAGGAGTACAACAGGATACAAGAGAAGAAATTAATTACTGATGCAAAATATTACTTGTGGGATGAACCCTATCTCTTTAAGAGATGTGCAGACGGAATAATCCGTAGGTGTGTGCCTAGAGAAGAGGCGCAGATGATCCTATGGCATTGCCATGGATCTCAATATGGAGGCCATTTCAGAGGTGAGCGAACAGCAATCAAGGTCCTCCAATGTGGCTTCTATTGGCCCACACTCTATAAAGATTCCCGAGAGTTTGTACGTAACTGTGACAGTTGCCAAAGAGCTGGTAATCTGCCTCATGGTTACGCCATGCCTCAACAAGGAATCTTGGAAATTGAGTTGTTTGACGTATGGGGAATTGACTTCATGGGACCTTTCCCACCATCATACTCAAACACTTATATTCTGGTAGCAGTTGACTATGTATCAAAATGGGTTGAGGCCATTGCCACACCCACCAATGATACTAAGACAGTGCTGAAGTTCCTCCAGAAACATATCTTTAGCAGATTTGGTGTCCCTAGAGTACTAATCAGTGATGGGGGCACTCATTTCTGCAATAAACAGCTTTACTCTGCCATGGTTCGGTATGGAATTCGCCACAAGGTGGCTACTCCATATCATCCACAAACTAATGGGTAAGCTGAAGTCTCTAACAGAGAATTAAAGAGAATCCTAGAACGGACAGTAAATACCCGTAGAAAGGATTGGGCACGGAGCTTGGATGATGCTCTGTGAGCCTACAGAACAGCATTCAAGACCCCTATAAGGACCTCTCCATACCAACTCGTGTATGGTAAGGCATGTCACCTGCCCGTGGAACTAGAACATAAGGCCTACTGGGCAACCAGATTCCTAAACTTTGATGCCAAACTAGCA
>NC_029787.2:109435399-109438412 GCF_000816755.2 Arachis ipaensis
AAAAAAAATTTTAGAAAGAAAAAGAAAAAGCAAGCAGAAAAAGCCAAAAGCTCTTAAAACCAAAAGGCAAGGGCAAATAAAAAGGATCCCAAGGCTTTGAGCATCAGTGGATAGGAGGGCCTAAAGGAATAAAATCCTGGTCTAAGCGGCTAAACCAAGCTGTCCCTAACCATGTGCTTGTGGCGTGAAGGTATCAAGTGAAAACTTGAGACTGAGCGGTTAAAGTCAAGGTCCAAGGCAAAAAGAAGAGTGTGCTTAAGAACTCTGGACACCTCTAATTGGGGACTTTAGCAAAGCTGAGTCACAATCTAAAAGGTTCACCCAATTATGTGTCTGTGGCATTTATGTATCCGGTGGTAATACTGGAAAACAAAGTGCTTAGGGCCACGGCCAAGACTCATAAAATAGCTGTGTTCAAGAATCATCACACTGAAATAGGATAATCAATAACACTATCTGAATTCTAAGTTCCTATAGATACCAATCACTCGGAGCTTCAATGGATAAAGTGAGATGCCAAAACTGTTCAGAAGCAAAAAGCTACTAGTCCCGCTTATCTAATTAGAATTTGAGCTTCACTCAAAAACTCTGAGATATTATTGCTTCTCAACTTATTAGTCTTCTATTTTATTTGTCTAGTTGCTTGAGGACAAGCAACAGTTTAAGTTTGGTGTTGTGATGAGCGGATATTTTATATGCTTTTTGGGGTTAATTTCATATAGTTTTTAGTATGTTTTAGTTAGTTTTTAGTTTATTTCCATTATTTTTTAGGAAAAATTCATATTTCTGGACTTTACTATGAGTTGTGTATTTTTCTATAATTTCAGGTATTTTTCTGGCTGAAATTGAGGGAGCTGAGCAAAAATTTGATTTAGGCTGAAAAAGGACTGCTGATGCTGTTGGATTCTGACCTCCCTGCTCTCAAAGTGGATTTTCTGGAGCTACAGAACTCGAAATGGCGCGCTTCCAATTGCGTTGGAAAGTAGATATCCAGGGCTTTCCAGCAATATATAATAGTCCATACTTTGCTCAAGGATAGATGACGTAAACTGGCGTTCAACGCCAGTTCTCTGCCCAATTCTGGCGTCCAGCGCCAGAAAAGGATTAAAAGTTGGAGTTCAACGCCAGAAATGGATCCAAACCTGGTGTTGAACGCCCAAAATGGCCTTATGCACGTGAATTGCTTAAGTCTCAGCCCTAGCACACACCAAGTAGGCCCCAGAAGTGGATCTCTATACCATCTATTATAGTTTACTCAATTGCTGTAAACCTAGGCTACTAGTTTAGTATTTAAACAACTTTTAGAGACTTATCTTGGATCTCATCGATTGAATGAGTATCTCTTAGATCTCTTAATTAGAATCTTCGTGGTATAAGCTAGAACTGATGGCAGCATTCATGAGAATCCGGAAAGTCTAAACCTTGTCTGTGGTATTCCGAGTAGGATTCAATGATCGAATGACTGTGATGAGCTTCAAACTCGCGAGTGTTGGGCGTTAGTGACAGACGCAAAAGGACGAAGAATCTTATTCCAGTATGATCGAGAACCGACAGATGATTAGCCGTGCTGTGACAGAGCATGTGAGCATATTCTTCACTGAGAGGATGGGATGGAGCCATTGATGACGGTGAACCCCTACATACAGCTTGCCATAGGAGGACATGCGTGCGTGAACAAGAAGACAGAGGAAAGCAGAGATTCAGAAGACAAAGCATCTCCAAAACTCCAACATATTCTCCATTACTGCATAACAAGTAACCTTTAATCCATGCTCTCTTGCTTATTCGCGATTCAACTGATAAACATAATTGACTTCCTGACTAAGATTTACAAGATAACAATAGATTGCTTCAAACCAACAATCTCCGTGGGATTCGACCCTTACTCACGTGAGGTATTACTTGGACGACCCAGTGCACTTGCTGGTCAGTGGTACGAGTTGTGAAAAGTGTGATTCACAATTTGTGCACCACGTGCGCTTTATCTTCGTTCATATTGAATGACCACTGACAACGGCGTTTGATATGAATTAGGGGAGATTAATTGACCACGACCCATGGCGTTAATCACTTACAGCTTTGCGATAGCATGAATAATTCATTGTTAAAATGGTTGGTAAGAAGCATTAATCCGGAAAGATAAGCATCACCGAGGTCTTAACTATTTTTATAAATTATCTTTTTATCAATCTTTAATTGCTTTTCTTTACTGTTTTGTTTTATGCACCTACAACAACAATCACTATCCTTCTATTCGCCTGACTAAGATCTGCAGGATAACCATTGCTTGCTCAATCCAACAATCCTCATGGAATCGACCCCTACTCACCTGAGGTATTACTTGGACGACCCGGTGCACTTGCCGGTGAAGTTGTGCGAGTTCAATTTCGCGCACCAAGTTTTTGGTGCCGTTGCCGAGGATTGTTCAAGATGGACGAAGTACCGGTTGTCTTGCTGCTTAGATCAGGTATTTTTATCTGTTTTTATTTAATTTTTGTTCTTCAAGGTTTTCAAAAATTGTTCTTGTTTTCTTTCTTTGTGTTTGAATTTTTCTTAGTGTTTTCCTTTGTTTGAACTCAAAAATTTTAGAGTTTGGTGTCTTTTAGTGTTTGTCCCCCTACTTTTTCGAAAATAGCATCTTTGATTTCAAAATTTTTAAGTTTGGTGTCTTTTGGTGTTTTTCTTTTTAAATTTATTTTAAAAAGAAACTAATAATGTTTATCTTTCCCTTTTCAAATTTCGAATTTTCTCGTTATCTTATTTTGATTTAATTTCAAAATTTTATGTTTGGTGTCTTGTTAGTGTTTGTTTTTCCCTTTTAAATTTCAAAAAAAAAATTATCTTTTTCTTATCTTGGTTTAGATTTTAAGTTTGGTGTCCCATTAGTTATCTTTTTGTTTAACTTTCTTGTTTATCTTTTTTTTGTTATCTTTAAATCTTTATTTTCTCTTTTTTTTTTCAAAATATTGCAATCTTATCTTTATTTTAAATTCAAATTTTAAAAGTTTAGTAT
>NC_029787.2:109438790-109467434 GCF_000816755.2 Arachis ipaensis
AAAGTTTGGTGACTTTTTAACTTTTCTCTCTTATCTTTTTCGAAAATTTTCAAATTATTTCTCCCTCTTTATTTTCAAAAATTCTTTTTTTTTTTAAAAGACACCTTTATTTTCTTTTCTCTTTATTTGAACTTCTCACAGGGAGCCCTCTATACTCTGACATAGAGACTTCCATCTTTCTTCTTTGTTTTGTTTCTTCTTGTTTATGAGTAGGAACAAGGATAAGGAACTCTTCTTTGATCCTAATCCTGATCTTGAACCTGAGAAGACTTTAAGGAGGCGTCTGTGACGGGCGAAAAATTACCGATTAAGAATTTATAATAAAAATAGCGTTGTGAGTACAGTTCTTAACCGGCAAAAATTCCTCTTATCAATTTAAAAAGTATGTCATAATCAAGAATAAAATACTGGGAGTAGAATTCCCAGGTCGTTTCCCAACGAGTTGAAACAAGGTGCGAATTATTGATCAGGAATTTTTTCTGAGAAATTTTTGATGTTAAAATTAGAAAAATAAATAACTAAAAATTAAAGCAGTAAATGATAACAAGATGTGTTGTGTGTTTAAAATAAGAAAGCCTTAGCTAGGAAAAAATTAATTAGAGTTTCTATCCTTGTTGGAATTCTCAAGTAACATATTAGAAGTTGTTGTTTTCAATTAGTTATCCTCTTGCAGTTGCAAAGGAAGATCAATTGGGTACATTGACTCTGACTCACATGTCCTAGCCCCTTCCTAGGGAAGGGCTAGAGTTAGTGAAAATAGAGTGAGGCAACAATTTCAAAGTTCAAATTAATACTTGAGTTTTCTAACTCAAGGAGTTCCAATTAATTAACTCCAAAGCCAAGTTGGGACTCTACTCCATTGACATGAATGCCATTTTCACAAACATGTAAAGGGAGTAGACAAGGCACATGGTAATTAAAACTAGATTAATAAAACTCAAATTTGTATTGAGAAATAAATTGAAGGAAATTAAACTACTCAATGGGATTAAATATAAAAATGGTTCATTGCATTAATAAATTCAAAATTAAGAAAATCATAACATGAATCCAAGCAATTGAATGGAAAGCATAAGAGTAAGGTAAGAAAAAAGCAAACTATAATGACGAAGACTTCCACCGAAGATAGTAGCAACTCTCTCTCAAGATCCAATCCAAGCAAAACTAAGAAAAATTATGAAAAAATATGAACCCTATGAGAGCAAGTGTTTTCTCTTGAATTCTCTGAACTAAAACTAAAACTAAGTAAGAATGAAAAAAGTGTGTCAAGTCTCAGCTACACCCCTGCATCTATTCTGGACTTTCGGGCCTGAAACTGGGTCAAAAAGTGGCCCAGAAATCGCCCCCGGCAAAAAGCAAAAAGCAAATATTTACAATAACCAATAATAAGGCACACATTTGCAATTCCCCGGCAACGGCGCCATTTTGAAAGAGCGAAACTCTCGCGCGATCTAGAATTTTCACAAAAATATAATCGCGTTGTAAGTATAGCTTCTAGACCGACAAGAATTCCTTTCTTACAAAAGTTTTGTTTGTCACTTAAGCAAACCCAATAAAATTGATAACCGAGTATTTAAACCTCGGGTCGTCTTCTCAAGGAACTGCAGGGAGGTGTTCTTATTATTAGTTATGGAAAACAGTGTTTTTGGGTTTCAAAAGGTTTGAACAAGGAAAATAAATTGCAGGGATTAATAAATTAATATCTAATAAAACTCTTGGCAAGGTATGAAAATTTGGAAGTCCTATCCTAGTTATCCTTATCGATGGTGATGAGAATTGAATTTTAATCCCACTTAGTTAACCTTTACTAAAGCAAAGGAAAGTCAAGTGGACTAATTAGTTTGATCCTCAAGTCCTAGCCAACTCCTAAGAAAGGACTAGAGTTATCGGAATTCAATTCAATTAGCGAAAAAAACAATTATCAATCACGATGAGTTTGATAACTCAAGAGTCTCCAATTAATCAATTTAAGCCAAGAATATAAAAAAAACTAAATGAGAATCATAAATCTGAAATACCTCAATTTATATTAAATAAAGAAAATCCTAACATAAATGGTTCATAAGCCAATTTGGCAACATAAGTAATCAACAAACAAAAGCATTAAAGTATCTGAAAGCAGAAGAGAAATATAAAGTAAAAGGAATATTGAACCTGAGAGGAAGTTGAAATCCTAAATCCTTTAAGAGGAATCCAAATCCTAACCTAAGAGAGAGAGAGAGGAGAGAACCTCTCTCTCTAAAAACTACATCTAAATTATGAAAAGTGAATAATGGAAGACATGTTTATGAATGGATGCATTCCCCCACTTTATAACCTCTAATCTGTGTTTTCTGGACTTGGATCTGGGCCAAAAGGGTTTTAGAAATCGCTGGGGGCATTTTCTGCAGTTTCTGCACGTGGCGTCTGTCACGCGTCCGCGTAAGTCACGCGGTCGCGTTATCTGGGAGTTTTCCTTATCACGTGTGCGCTTCGGTCATGCATACGCGTCATTTGCGTTCTTCACAAGGCACGCGTTTGCGTCAGTTACACGTTCGTGTCGCTGCCTTTTCGCGCTAGGCACGCGACCGCGTCGTCCATGCGTTAGTGTGGATTGCATTTTTGCCAGGTCATGTGTCCGCGTGGCCCACGCGTTCGCGTCGCCTGGCTTCGGGAAAGCTATAGCAAATTATATATCGTTGCGAAGCCCTGGATGTTAGCTTTCCAACGCAACTAGAACCGCGTCATTTGGACCTCTGTAGCTCAAGTTATGACATTGAGTGTGAAGAGGTCAGGCTGGACAGCTTTAGCTGTTCCTTCAGCTTCTTATATTCCTTCCACTTTTGCATGCTTCCTTTCCATCCTCTGAGCCATTCCTGCCCTATAATCTCTGAAAATACTTAACACACATATCAAGGCATCAAATGGTATAAAGGGAGAATTAATATTTGGTAATTTAAAGGCCCAGGAAGCATGTTTTCAATTATAGCACAAAATCAGGAAGGAAAACGTAAAACATGCGAATTGTATGAATAAGTGTATGAAAGATTGATAAAATCCACTCAATTGAGCACAAGATAAACCATAAAATAGTGGTTTATCAGTCATCGAATGGGAATAAGAGCGGATTAAAAATAGTAAATTTACAGCCAAAGAAGCATGTTATCAAACATAGCATCAGTTTGGGAAGGAAAATGTAAAACCATGCATTTCATATGAATAAGTGTATAAAATATTGATAAAAGCCACTCTATTTAGCACATGATGAACCATAAAATAGTGCTTTATCAAATTTCCCACACTTAAATACTAGCATGTCCTCATGCTAAGCTCAAGGGAATCAAAAGAGTAAGGGATGAAGGGTGAGACTTGTACAATGCAACTTATCTATATGAATGCAACTACATGCTAAAATGTTTCTACCTACTGGGTTGAGAGTGAGCAAGCTCTCCAAGACAAACATAAATAGATTCCACTAATTCAAATCATAGAGTAAACTTGTAAGAGGAAAGCTCATGAAAGCCGAGAACATAGAGTTGAGCATTGAACCCTCACTGGAAGTGTATATGCACTCCAATCACTCAAGTGTCTAGGGTTATTCCACTCTAGTCTCCTCTAGTCATGCTTTCTAAAACTTTGTTCTTCTAACCAATCAACAAATATTTAGTGTACTAATGCAAACATCATGATGGCTTTTCAAGGTTGTAGTGGGGCTAAGGTAAGGGTGAGAATATATGTATGGCTAAGTGAGTTATGATTTGAATCTTTGTCCAGCCCAAGTATTCACGTAACACGTACACACACTCTATATAATTCTCAAATCATGCTTAGCTACCCAAATTCTCATTTTTTCCAAATTTCACACATTCATGTATTAGTTTTGATTCCATCACATATGTATTGATCTTATTTTATTGAACTTAACATTGGGGTAATTTTGTCCCCTATCCATTTATTCTCCCCCTTTTTTTTAAAGAGCATAGTCTATCAATGCATATGGTTTTTCTAGTTTTACACGAGTGAGCACCCAAATTCCCAATATTTGTCAATAAGAGTAAAAACACATTCTCATCAACCATAGTTCCCACATTTCCCGACACTTAGTTGACACACAATCTCTATCTTAAGCTAATCAAAGATTCGAATGAGGTAATTAATTATTTTTCTGCTTAAGGCTAGTAATGTGGCATTATAAAGAACAAATGGGGTTTAAAAGGCCCAAAGTGGCAAACAAAGGTAGATGAGATGGTAGGCTATTTAGGATAAGTGGGCTAATGTCAAATGATGGCCTCAATCACATGTATGCATGAATATACACGAAACAATGGACATATAGAATGGAACAAATCAAAGATTGCAATCATAGAGAAAAAAACACACAGGAAGAAAAAATCATGGTTAAATAATGTACCATATAATTAAGCTCAAAATCTCACAGGTTGTGTGTTCTTAGCTCTAAACTATGTTCCAAATTAAAATCTTCAAACACGTTTAACAGAATTTTTTTAATTTGAATTAATGAAATACTATAGAATAGTGTCTTGAGAAAGAATATATCAGTCAACCAAGTAGTACCTAAATGCAAGCAACCACTACTAGTCATGCAAGTTATTCTATGTAACAAAAGAAAAGTAAATTATTGGTGTTGAAAGAGAGAGAAGTTACCTCCGGAAGTCATTCCGACCTCCCCACACTTAAGGTTTGGCACGGTCTTCCGTGTCGACAGTGATGAAAAGAGTGGTGTTGGGAGCATCGCTTCCACCGTCTGGCTCGTCACGGCTTTCCATGCTACGAGTTGAGGTGGAGTCCGGAGTGTCTGTCTCTTCGCTAGGTTGGTGAGTGCCAACAATTAGCTCCTTCAGGTAGTGATATCGGTGCTTGTTACGGCGCTCCAT
Organism: Arachis ipaensis; assembly: GCF_000816755.2. Classification (NCBI taxonomy): domain Eukaryota; kingdom Viridiplantae; phylum Streptophyta; class Magnoliopsida; order Fabales; family Fabaceae; genus Arachis; species Arachis ipaensis. Next base: position 109,443,665 of record NC_029787.2, read on the forward strand.
TCGCTTTGTTCACCGGTCTTTCCGGTCCAACCTCTAAAGGATTTGAAGGAGCAGCTGGTTGGTGGAAGGTTCCTGTGGTGTGGATGACGGTGGAGTGGAGAGAGAAGGAGCATGGTGGGCCGGGCCCTCAGTCCAGCTTGCAGTAGATGCTGGGGGCCTGATGTACTTCCCGCTCGGGACATACTGATCTTCTCTAAAAATCATGGCCTTGTTGTCTCCAATCCAATGGGAAACTCCCGCTGCAGAGACAAAATCGGTAACTAATACGGGAAAGGGTAGGTTGTCCGCTATTTGTACATGCTCCATGGCATGCCGGATGATGTGAGGCAAGTTCAGTGGTTGCTCTGTCAGGATGCACCATATGAGGACTGCCATGTCAGCAGTGAATGTTGACTTGTGGGTGCTCGGAAGGACATAATGCGACAGAATCTGAGCCCACACGCAGGCCTCGAAAGTAAGTGCAGAGGCGGAGATACCCTTGGGTTTAGCTCGGTGTTGTCCATAGATCCAGTTGCTGCCAGGTAGGGCTATGACGCCTAGGACGCTTTTCCAGTCAAAGATGTATGCCTGGCGTTCTAGCTGGGCTACTTGATAAGCATCCACTCCCTCTGCGCTAGGTGGAAGATCCAGCACTTTCTGTATGGCACCTTTAGAGACAGGGACTTGTTTGTTGCGAACAAAGACAGACTGCAAGGTAGGCGAGTAGAAGTTGGAGTAGAATTCAACTACCCAAGATATGTTGGCCTCTTGTGGGTGCCTTCTTAAGAATCCCCATTGTCTCCTTTCAATGCGAGGTTCCACAAAGTCAACAAAATGTGTTGGGAGGATGAGGAGGTGCTCATTGTTGTAATTCCGTTTCGCAAAGATGGGGAACATCTGCTCACAGTAACGGTTGGTGAACCGTGCAGAGTCCCGGGCGGGGAATGCCTTTTCTGCCTCATCCACTCTGATAATCCTCTTCACCCTTTTAGTAGGTGGTTTGACTGTTGTGGAGGGTTGTTCTTTAGCCGGTGCTCTTTTAGTTCCTCTCCACGCCGGTGTCGTGTCAGAGGCTTTCGCTTTTCCCTTTTTGGTGGCCATCCTGAAAAATGAAGAAAGGAAAGAGATATCACACTTAAATAGCTAAAACCGAGAGGAGGAAAGTTCAAGTGATAACCAATGCCAAAGGAGAAGATAGTGTCTTAAATACATGGTTGCGACAACATGCAAGTAAGACCTAAAGTAATATCATGAAGGCATATCATACAACTAGATGCAAGAGGATTAAAAGCATGCAAGTAACAAGCATGAGAAGTGTAGCTCAAGCATCAATAGCAAAAATAATTATCACATGTAACAAAAGAATGAGCACTTTCATGTTGACAATTAATGACTAATATACTCAATACACAATGAATTACAAGTTGTTGTGAAAAAGAGGCATTAAAGTATAAGAATAAAATAAAAGGGAAGTCATAATGCCATAAGAGCTTTTTCACAAACACTTGGTATGACTTTTAAAAGTTGAAAGTAAGGTAATTAATCCAAGCAAGTATGAGACCTAGAATAAAATGTCAATTGTCAAATTACTCCTCAATATATCCACAAGCAAATATATAATAACTCAATCACCAAAATAAATCTCTTACACCAAAATAAGAATGCAAAAATAGAAAGTAGAAGAGGGAAAGAAAAAGAACCTTAAGAAGAAGAAGATGAAAATAGGGAAGCAAGTGAGAGTGAGTGAGAGAAAAGTAATAAGAATGGGGGAAGAAGAAGTTAAGAAAGAGAGAAGAAGAAGAATGAAGAAGAGAGTAAGAAAGAGAAGAAGAAAGAATTAGGATTTGGAAAGAAAAGAAGGATTGAAAAACGCAGAACAGAGCAGCGCACTGGGTAAGTGACGTGGCGCATACGACACGCATGCGTCGCCCACGCGTACGCGTGGGTTGGCTTAAAGGTGAGGGACGCGTAGGCGTAAGGCACGCGTACGCGTGACCAGGATCCGTGCCAGGCGCGTGAATCCAGCCTCACTCCAGCACAACTCTCTGTTCAATTACTCATTTACACCGTCTTTCACATCCACGCGTACGCATACTGCACGCGTACGCGTGGGTTATAGAAGTTGCAGGCGACGCGTGAGCGTCGGTCATGCGTACGCGTGACCACTGCTTGTGCTAGCCGCACAATTCCAGCACCATGGCATCACAACTTTCTGTTAAAACCACTATTTTTTGCCGATTTATGTACCACGCGCACGCGTCACTGACACTTACGCGTGTATTAGCAAATTCGCAGGGGACGCGTAGGCGTTATGTACGCGTACGCGTGGGGTAGTCTGTGCTTCTAGCACCCCTCCTGCACGCTTCCAGCCTAACTCTGTAACTTTTTATAAAATGCGATCCTCCAAGGGACGCGCGCGCGTCATAGACGCGTAAGCGTCCAAGGCTCTCTCCCTTTTTTTTTCAAAAAAAAAAAATAGAAGTAAATATGCAGAACTGAAAGTAACACTAGTATGGATGAAATGAAACTAAGGAAAAGGGAAGATCATACCATGGTGGGTTACCTCCCACCTAGCACTTTTCTTTAACGTCCTTAAGTTGGACGGTCTATGAGCTTGGTCCTCTTCCTGTGCTGGATCCTTCAAGAGGAAGATCTCCAGCTCCTTGTTGCTCTTCAGCTTCTCACCATGATATAACTTCAAGCGGTGGCCATTTACCTTGAAGAAGGTGGGGTTTGATGGATGGCTCAGGTGGAAGACTCCATAAGGCTCGACCTTCTCCACCCTGTAGGGTCCTTCCCACCTTGATCTTAGCTTCCCTGGCATGAGTCTTAGCCTTGAGTTGTAGAGGAGGACCAAATTCGCAGCTCTAAACTCTCTCCTATTAATGTTCCTGTCATGCACTGCCTTTACCTTTTCCTTGTAGAGCCATGAGTTCTCATACGCCTCTAGTCAAAGGCACTCTAATTCCTGTAGTTGCAGCTTTTGTTCAATGCTGGCTCCCCCCAATCCTAAGTTTCATTCCTTCTCCGCCCAGTATGCCTTGTGTTCCACCTCCACTGGAAGGTGACAAGTCTTCCCGTAGATGAGGCGGAATGGACTCATTCTGATGGGTGTCTTGTATGCAGTCCTATAAGCCCAAAGTGCATCTGTCAGTCGGGTACTCCAGTCCTTCCTGTGAGGCTTCACAATCTTCTCTAATATGCGCTTGATATCCCTATTCGACACCTCAGCTTGCCCATTGGTCTGGGGATGGTAGGCTGTCGCTACCTTGTGAATGATGCCTTGTTTCTTCAATAGATTTATCATTCTCCTGTTACAAAAGTGAGTGCCGTGATCACTCACGATTGCTCGTGGTGATCCAAAGCGACAGATAATATTATTTTGGACAAAGTAGACAACAATGTTAGCATCATCAGTGTGGGTAGGAATTGCTTCCACCCATTTAGAAACATAATCGACAGCTAACAAAATGTATAAGAAACCATTAGAATTTGGAAATAGGCCCATGAAGTCAATACCCCAAACATAAAAAATTTCACAGAACAACATAAGTTGTTGGGGCATCTCATTCCTCTTGGATATATTTCCAAATCTCTGACATTGGGGGCAAGAGTCCCAATAAATACTAGCATCTTTAAAAAGTGTGGGCCACCAGAATCCACAGTCTAAAATTTTTCTAGCAGTTCTCTGAGGACCAAAGTGTCCGCCACTCTCAGAAGAGTGGCAAGCCTCTAAAATTGACTGAAATTCTGATTGCGGGACACACCTTCTAATTATTTGGTCAGCACCACATCTCCATAGATATGGGTCATCCCATATGTAATACTTGGACTCGCTTTTAAGCTTGTCCCATTGATGCTTAGTAAAATTAGGAGGGAAGGTGCGACTAACCAAATAATTAGCTACAGGTGCATACCAAGGAACCACCTCAGATATTGCTTGCAAGCTATCAAGTGAAAAAACATCATTGATAGGAATGGAGTCATTCTTAATATGTTCAAGGCGACTCAAGTGGTCCGCCACTAAGTTTTGAGAATCACTCCTATCTTTGATTTCTAAATCAAATTCTTGCAGCAGCAATATCCAACATATTAACCTTGGTTTGGACTCTTTCTTAGCTAACAAATACTTTAAGGCTGCGTGGTCTGAATATACTACCACCTTAGTTCCAAGTAAATAAGCTCTGAATTTATCCAGAGTAAAAACAATAGCTAATAGCTCTTTTTCAATGGTAGTATAATTAGACTGAGCACCATCTAAAGTCTTAGAGGCATAAGCAATAACATAAGGGTCCTTACCTTCACGCTGAGCCAACGCCGCTCCTACCGCGTAGTTTGATGCGTCGCACATGATCTCGAACGGCCTACTCCAGTCAGGCCCTCTCACAATAGGAGCTTGGGTCAAGGCAACCTTCAGCTTATCAAACTCCTCTATGCAATCTTCACTCAACTCGAACTCTACATGACTACATCCTTCTGTAGCAACCGGGATAAAGGCAATGCTACCTTACTGAAGTCCTTGATAAACCGCCGGTAGAAACCTGCATGACCAAGAAACGAACAGACTTCCCTCACAGAGGAGGGGTAAGGTAAACCAGAAATAATATCTACCTTTGCTGGGTCAACAGATATACCAGTATTAGAAACAACATGGCCTAGAACAATACCTTGTTTTACCATAAAATGACATTTTTCAAAATTAAGTACAAGGTTTGAACTAGTACATCTTTCTAATACTCTAGCTAAACTATCCAAGCAAAGATCAAATGAATCACCATAGACACTAAAGTCATCCATAAAAACTTCCATACAATTCTCAAGAAAATCTGAGAAAATACTCATCATGCATCTTTGGAACGTTGCAGGCGCATTGCATAAGCCAAAAGGCATTCTCTTATATGCATACATTCCAAAGTGACACGTAAAAGTAGTTTTCTCCTGATCTTCAGGAGCTATATGAATTTGAAAATATCCTGTATAACCATCTAAAAAATAATAGTGCGATTTACCTGACAGGCGATCAAGCATTTGATCGATGAAGGGCAGTGGGTAGTGATCCTTGCGAGTAGCCTGATTTAGACACCTGTAGTCTATGCACACCCTCCAGGAATTTTGCACTCTAGTGGCCATGAGTTTTGCATGCTCATTCTTCACTGTGGTAACACCAGACTTCTTTGGGACTACCTGTACTGGGCTTACCCATTCACTATCCGAGATTGGATAAATGATGTCAGCTTCTAGTAGTCTGGTTACTTCCTTCTTTACCACCTCTAGAAATATCTGGTGCTCGCAAACCTGAGGGCTAATACCTACTATGTCCACCAAGCTCCACTCAATTGCTTTCTTGTTTCTTCACAGTACACTAAGCAGCTGCTCCTCTTGTTGGGAAATGAGTTCCTTCGCAATGATAACTGGGAGCTTTTGATTGTCCTCAAGGTAAGCATACTTGAGGTGGGATGGAAGGGGCTTCAGCTCCATTTTTGGCTCATGGCCGGGCACTTGATCATCTGGAATCACTGCAGGTGGTAAGGCGTCTTTAGTATACTCAGAGGGTTTCTCCACACTTGCACGTTGCTCCATGCTTGTCTCTTCTACTGTCTCTTAGTGAACCTCAGCTACAATCTCATCAATAATGTCGCACTGGAGGATGGAGTGATCTTCCGGTGGGTGTTTCATGGCTTCATCAAGGTTGAAGCTCACTGCTCTGAAGAATACGTTCCTGAGAAGGCATCCAGCTTGAACTTCGAAGTCTTTAGAAATGGCCTTCCAAGCAAGATGGACGAAGGTCTCCTGGGATCACTGGGGGGCATCTCTAGGATGTAGAAATCAATAGGAAACGTCAGCCCCTTGATAGTCACCAGAACGTCCTCCGTAATGCCAACCACTGAAATTATGCTCTTATCTGCCAAAATAAAACGTGCTGCCGACCTTTTCAAGGATGGGAGCCTCAAGGCATCATATACAGATAATGGCATAATACTCACACATACACCTAAATCACACATGCAGTCAAGAAATTGTACACCCCCTATAATGCAAGTAACCATGCATGGACCCGGATCCCCACATTTTTTTGGTATGGCACCCATTAAAACAGAAATAGAGCTACCTAAAGGAATAGTTTCTAATTCATTAATTTTATCCTTATGCATGCACAAATATTTTAGAAACTTAGCATATTTAGGTACTTGTTGAATAGCATCAAAAAAGGGGATAGTTACCTCAACCTTTTTGAAGATTTCTACCATTTTGGGGTCTAGCTCCACTTGCTACTTAGTTCTCCTAGCAAGGTGTGGAAAAGGGATGGGGATGGCATCTTGCACAGCACTATCTTTCTTTGGCACCCCATTCCTTTGTTGAGCAGCTTCTTCTTCAACCGCATCTTGTACCTCGTTCTCTTCGTCAACCTCTTCCACCTCTACAACATCCTCAACTTGGACATCTTCGCTTGAGCTCGGCTCCTTTGGACTCCTCTCTTGCAGTGTAGTTCTGGACCTCAAAGTGATGGCATTGATTCCACCCTTGGGGTTGGGTAAAGGTTGAGAAGGAAGTGCATTAGAGCTTGAAGGTTGATTGTTGGGGGTAGAGGGCGGTTCCATTCGGGATATGAGAGCTTGTAAAGTGGAGTTAAGGCCGGTAAGGCTAGAGGTGAGTGAATTTTGAAGCTCTTTTTGTCCTTGAAGGATAGAACGGAGTGTTTTATCTTGTTTAGAGGAAGAGGTAGGGTAGGTGATTTGAGGGGCTTGTGGTTGGTTGAATTGAGGTGTTTGGGAATATTGGGCTTGTCTTTGGTGAGGTGCTCTGTATGGAGGGTTCTGTTGATTCCGGTTCTGCTGATAATTGTTGTTGTTGTTCCACCTTTGATTGCCATTGTTGTCTCTGCCTCCCTGGTTGTAGTTGTCCCTCCATCCTTGGTTGTAGTTATCTCCTTGGCTAAAATTACCGCCTTGCTGATAGTATCCTTGATTCGAATGGTCGTAGAAATTATGGGTAGCCACCAAGGTGTTGTCTTCTTGTTGGAGTTGAGGACTGAAGAACTGAAGATTGATGGTTTAGAAGTTATAGTAAACTCTCGTTGCAAGTATAGTTACTAAACCAAGCAATCAACCTTTCTTACAAACGTTTTGGTTGTCATAAGTAATAAACCCCTTTAAAATTGATAACCGAAGTATTTAAACCTCGTGTCGTCTTCTCAAGGAACTGTAGGGAAGTATGTTCTTATTATTGGTTATGAAGATTGTAAATCGGGGTTTTGAAGATGAGGAACAAGTAATTTAAATTGCAATTAAAATAAGTAAAAGACTGTAAAGTAAATAAATAACTGTAAAACACACTTTTGGCAAGGTATGAGAAATTGGAAGTCCGAGGAGAGAACTTCTCCCTCAAAACTACATCTAAATCATGAATACTAACTAATTGGAGACTCTTCTTTGAATGGATGCATTCCCCCACTTCATAACCTCTGATCTGTGCCTTCTGGACTTGGATTTGGGCCAAAAAGGGCTTCAGAAATTACTGGGAGTGTTTTCTGTACTTTCTGGTGCGTGGCCTCTGTCACGCGTCCGCGTGGGTCACGCGGTCGCGTCATCTGAAGTTTTCCTTGTCACGCAGTCACTTCAGTCATGCGTTCACGTCATATGCGTTTCGCTTAAGGCGCGCGATCGCGTCAATGACGCGGTCGCGTCACTACTATTTCGCGCTGGCATGCGGCCGCGTCGTCCATGCGATCGCGTCACTGCCAGTTTCTTTAAAAACTCCATTTTATGCTTTCCTTCCAATTTTGTATGTTTTCTTTCCATCCTTTAAGTCATTCCTGCCTTAGAAGATCTGAAACTACTCAACACACGAATCACGGCATCGAATGGAAGTAAAGGATAATGAAAATAATTATTTTTAAAGTATAGGAAACATGTTTTTCACATACATCACATAATAAGGAAGGGAAAGTAAAACCATGTAATTATATGAATAAGTGAGTGAAGGATTGAATAAATCACTTAAATTAGGCACAAAGTATATCATAAAATATGGGTTTATCAACCTCCCCACACTTAAACAATAGCATGTCCTCATGCTAAATCCAAGACAAAGAGTAAGGTAAGGTTAAAGTGGTGAAATCTCATGCAATGCAATCTATTCTAAATGCAACTAACTAAATAAATCATGCAATTCTAATTTGTTATTCCCTTGTGTATAAAGCTTACATGTAGTTGAATTAATTCAAATTCTCAAGGAATCTTATATATATAGCCAAACCTTAGATAGTGATAAAGTACCTTTACAATTGAGATGGGAGAGAAAAACATTTTACAATTTTGCAAGACAATTAATAATTTAAGCAGAGATATATGTTGATGAGCTATTGAACCCTCACTGTATTTTGTGTTTACTCTCTAATCACTCAGTGTTTATTGGGTTAATCACTCTATTCTTCTTTTTATCCTTACTTTCCATAACTTTGTTCTTCATCTAACCAATCAACAATTATAGAATATAGGCATACAAAAATCATGAGGTCTTTAATTAAGGTTGTAATGGGGTCAAGGTAAAGGTAAGGGTATATGTATAAGGCTAAGTGAGCTAATTAAGTGAATCCTTGATTAGTCTAAGATCTCACCTAACATACATATTTTGTAAAGCAAAGCTTCTTTACCTATTTCCCCATATTTTTCCCACTTTTTATGTGACATGCTCATATTTTAATTTTTATTCATTTTTATCCCATGTGCATCGCTTTTTGCATTTGGGGAATTCTTTTGCATCCCCTTTATTCAAATACTGAAAAATAGATTTTTTTAAATGCACATGGTAATTAAATTATTTTGATTTCACATGAGCATGCTTCCCAAAACTTTTAAAAATAAAAATTTTTATTCTTTTTAACTTTCTACCCTTTTGTTTCTATCATCCATGTTCTCATAAGGTTCCCACACTTACACAATACACAATTTCTATCTTAAGCTAACCAAGGATTCAACTTGGGATTTTGATTTTTGTTTTTCTGCTTAAGGCTAGTAATGTGGTTATAAAACAAGAGGGAATTTAAAGGCTCAAGGGGGCTAACAAGGGTGATGTAAAAGGTAGGCTAATTTGGGAATAGTGAGCTAGAATCAAACAATGGCCTGAATCACTTTCTTGGTATGTATCTATATTCTATAATCGGACATATAGATTAAAACAAAGTAAAGAACACCAGAATAAATAAGAAGGGCGGAACACACAGGAATAAAATGTTATGGTTTAAATGTAACCATGCAATTAAGCTCAAAACTCACAGGCTGTGTGTTCTCTAACTCAAAAATCATATATCAGTTATATATGTCATGCAAGTAAAAATTAAGAGTTCCCATTATTCTCAATGTAAATCTTAAGGTGGCTTTAAAGTTCTAGTGTTTCTCCTTGATGAAATGTTGTTAACTAACTAACATGTAATGCTATATACAAGGTGTGTGGATTGTTTTTATTATGTTAAAGTCTCTGGTTTACTTCCTTTTTATATTCTTAATTTAAACTAAGTTATCTTATGCTAAAAAGGGTAAACTATACTAATTAATCCACATTTTCTATAACTAATAAGTTAGAATTGAAACTAAACTAAATGGCTAAAATATGAACTAAAGTGCAAGATGCAGAAATATAGTAAAACTACATGAAAATAGCAATGTATAAATACTGAGAAAATAAAAAAAATAAAGAGAAAAATACAGAAAAATAATAAAGTAAAAAGAGTCTGTAGTGGTTCACCAAAAAATATACGCCAGAGATGGCGACCTCCCCACACTTAATATGAAGCATCGTCCCTAATGCTCACTCAAGCAGGGTGTGAAGGGGTGTCATCACTGGAAGGATGGGTAGTCGGAGTCTCTGTAGTGGTGGTCTGAGGGTCTGCCTGCTGCAGAGGAGGTGCTGACTGAATAGGAACCTCTGGGTCTGTAGTCTGAATCTGATGCGGGGCCTCCTGATGTGATACAGCCTGCTCTGTGCCTGCCTGCGCAGCCTCTCTCTGTGGATGGGTCTCCGCCTCGTGATCATCCGCCTCCTCCTCAGATGGCTCTGATAGGGTGTCAGGCTCGGAGGGGATGTCGCTGCCAGAACGGATCATCAGCTTCAGGTGCTCATAGCGTCGCTTGCTGCGACGCTCAGATCTCTCGTATCGCCGCCAGTTGCGGCGCTCCATCTGGTCTAGCTATTGAAACAGGTGGTGCACTAAGTGATAAACTGGCTCTGAGATAGGTGGAGGTGCAGTGGTGGTAGCAGGGGTGGCTGTAGAGGAGGAGGGGCCGGCAGATGGTGCGCCTGTCTCATCAGTAGGAGTGAGGAATGGAGGTCTGTAGCCCAAAGCTAGAAAGTTCCTGCTGTAAGGGATAATTTTCTTGCATTCTGCAGCAGGTGGCTTCTCATCAGCATCCTCCCAAGGCACGTCAACTCGACGGCCAAGCTGTGTAATCAGATATGGAAAGGGGAGAGTGCCTCGGATGTGGACCCTAGCCATGTAGTACCGAATGAAGCATGGCAGGTACAGGTCCTTACCCTCCATCACACACCATAGGAGGGTGATCATAGCGGCAGGTAGCTCCATCTCGTGAGTACTCGGCATAATAAAGTTGCTTAGGCATGGTGGTGTTCTGACCCATGACCCATGGAACAGCCGGGTCAAGGGCTATCCTTGCCTTGACGGCATCCCAGTCAAACTTCATGAAGCGCATGTCCTCCTTAGCCTGTTGATAACCATCTGGCTGATCAGGTTTAGGCAGAAGCTTCAAAATATCCTCAATGGCCTCTTCAGTGACCAGTATCTGCTTCCCTCTTAGGTTTACTGCATCTAGGGAAGTTTTGAAGTAATTGCAGTAAAATTCCTGTACCCAAGATGCATTGACCTCAGTCAGGTTTCTCTCCAGGAAGAACCAGCCTCTTTGTTTGATCTGATCAGAGGTGTATTGCTGGAGTTCTTCTGGGATCTTCAGAGTTCTTTCCAGGTATAGGTTCCTGGAGGTTGCAAACACCGGATACTTCAGCTCGTAGTATCGGTTTGCAAACTTAATGGGATCAGTAGCAGGAAGTAGCTGGTCAGCCTTCTCCTGCGGGGTAAAGTGTTTCTCCTGCCAGGAGTCATCATGCATGATGTCCAGGATGGACATGGAGGATTCTCCTCTTTTCCATTTGCCAGTTGTTGCCTTTCCCTTTCCTTTTCTTTGGGTGTCAGACATCCTGAAAAACAGAAAACCAGGATATAATAAAAACAGAAAAAACAAGTATACAAATCACAAAATAAGCATATAGTGGCAAAGGAGCAGTGGAGTAACGAAAATGAGTTAAGTAAATGTGCATTAAGGATTGAATAGGAGTTAAAAGTCCGAGAAGAAAAAATTAACAATCCAAAATGTATTAGAAATCATGTTAATTAGGAAAAATTATCATCATGCCTTGGTTAGAAGGTTAAAGAGAATAGTGAAAAACCAGAAGAGATGTTTTGAAAGGTGAGGTTGGTTAGGAATGAAAAAAGAGTTTAGGAAGTTAAAATTAGTGAATTAGTAAAAAGTGGGTTAGAGTAAGTGGCATGATGAACATTTTCTAAGTAACAAGCATTCTCAATTAAAAGCTACAGTTAACTCATATCTAAACAAGGGAATCAGGTTGATGATGAATCAGAAATTGGAAGCTAAACATCAAAAATGCAGATTATGAACCAGGAAATCAAAAAGAATAAGAAAGATTGCCCTGGTATTCATGAATTGGGTTGGTAAAAGCAGAGTAAAGCAGAGTTCAAAGTGCCAAAACCAAGACATGAATGGAAACAAAACAGTTTACAGAAAATTGGGCAGCATTTCAGCTAAAATTAGATGTTCCTGGAAAATAAACAGTAAGCAGGACAGTTCATATGAATTAAAACAAACTGCAATTAGGTATGAACAAGAAAGAACATTCGCAATAGCAGCATGAACAGTACGAACAGCATATGAACAAAACAAACATCACAGCAACATCAGAATTGCGAAAATTATAAAACAAGAAGCACGAACAGCGCAATTAATCAGGCCTAAATCCACTAACCACATCCTAGGCTACCTAACCACCTAGAATCCACTATAACATGCATATCTAACTAGCCTAATTATGAACATAAACAGAAAAATATGTAATTAACTGGGAATTGAAAGAAGGGTGGTGTTCGGCAAAACCTGGTAGGTGTATAAATGAAAGTGGGGCAGAGAGATGGCTGGGGGATGGTGATGGTGGCGGCTGACGCGGCGGTTGAGGGTGGTTGGCGCGGCGGTGGTTGTTTGGAGGCAGGGGGTTTCGGGTAGGTTAATGGGGGTAGGGGTTAAGGGGGAAGGAAGGGAAGGGGGGCGTGGGTGGTGGGTGGAGGCGCGGCGGTGACGGGGTGGAATGGGGGTTGACGCGATCGCGTGAGTGATGCGATTGCATGGAATGGGTAAAAGGATGAATGACGCGGTTGCGTGAGGCATGCGACTGCGTCGCTGGAAATTGTGCTAAACGCACAATTCCAGCGTCGTTTCAGTGCAACTCCCTGTCTCCTTTGGGGTGTTGTGCAATCCACGCGACGCGATGGCGTCGCTTACGCTGTCGCGTGGGATTGGTGTTGTGCAAGTGACGCGATCGCGTCATGGACGCGACCGTTTGGATCATTTTGTGCGAAACACACAACAGCCGCATGATTCTAGCCCAACTTTCTGGGCGTTGAATCCTTACACCGATTTCCAGGTCACGCGGCCGCGTGAATGACGCAGACGCGTGGGGGGTTGTTTTTCGCAACTGACGCGATTGCATGAGTGATGCGGTCGCGTCGCAAGCCTACTCTCTCTTTTTTTTTTGATGCAGGTATGCAATTATGCAGTATGCAATGCGAATGAATAATATTCAGGTTCAATTGAAAAGGAGAACAAAAATAAATAACACGAAATAAAACTGAAAAAGAAACGACCATACCATGGTGGGTTGTCTCCCACCTAGCACTTTTAGTTAAAGTCCTTAAGTTGGACATTGGATGAGCTTCCTGTTATGGTGGCTTGCGCTTAAATTCGTCCAGAAATCTTCACCAATGTTTGGAATGCCAACAGCCTCCGGGGTCCCAAACTAGGCATGTAAATCTTCTGAGTATCTTCAAGCAGATTGTAAGGCTTCCGGGGTGACGAATGTCAGAATAGATTCTAGGATCCCAAACTTTACTTTTAAATCCGCCTTCGTCTTGATCTATATTTTTCCATCCGTGCGGTTTAGAAAGTAGATTTCACCATGGTGACCAAACGTTTTCCTAGATCCATTCGATTGATCATGATGCCAATCCGTGCACTTCGAGTTGAAGCGTGGAATCTTATGGAACCTTGTGCACCAGCTCTGAGTACGAGCCATTTCCCTCTTACTCTTAAAGCCACAGAGAGCTCTAAGCTGGCCATCTGTTTCAAGCAACCCATATTCAAGTGGAAAAATAAAGCTAAGGGTTAAGGATTGTACCCACTTGAAGCTTGTATTGGGTGGTAATGGCCTTGGGATAGGTGTTTCCAGTGGTTCTGTAAGTTCTACTCCCTTGTGCTCTTCTGTGAATTTCTTCACTTCCTTGCATACTTCTTCAAATGCATCCATGTTCTGATCAAAGCCTTCTATGTCTTCCTCGTCACTTAAGTCATAAACGGGAGGTTGAGAAAAATCTACCTCCGCATCATCTTCATATTCACTTGGGGAAGATTCTTCAATCTCAGAGAATTCACTTGCTGATGCAAGTTCATTACTGGGAGAACTTGACTTGAGATTATCATCATCAAGGAAACTTGCTCCTTGGATTATTCCGTCTAGTTCTTCATAAAAGACTTGCTTTGGGAGTTGTGCACTATCCTCCTTAGCATCAATTGTAACGTTTTTGACAGAATTCTCCATAACTCTGGATTCCCATGGAAGTTCAGCGTCTCCTAAGTCTTCAACCAACTCTTCTTCGTTTACAATGACAGCTTCCTCTAGTTGTTCCAGTACGAAGTCATGCCCTGTTCTGTCCACTGGAGTTTCTAGTATCTCCTTCATACTACGCTCTTCTTTAGATTGTCCACATGGGGCTGTGGGAGGTCCTTGAGTGTTTGAACATCTAGAAGATAATTGACTTACAGCTTGCTCCAGTTGATGAAGGGTTGTTTGAAGTTGATCTACTATTTTCTTGAGGCGAACCTCTGATTCTCGGGGTGATGGATTTGGACGTGGTACATGGGGAAGTGGTGGTGTTTGGGAGTAATTGGATTGGAATTGGGGTAAATGAGGATCATATGGTGGCGAATGGTGAAAAGGAGCTTGTGAGTGTGGTGGTTCGAAGTTATGTTGAGAGGATGGCGTATAAGCACAGGGTGGGGCTTGCTGGTAACTACAAGGTTGTCCACCATGTCTATTGGCTTGATATGCATTGTAGAATGGTCTTTATCCATGATATCTTGGAGGGTGTTGTTGCCTAAAGAGTTGATAAGATCCTCTTGGCTCCATCCATCTTTTATTGCTCTGACCTTGATGCATGTTCCTATTATAACTTTCACTCCTTTCAACAATATTAGAACCAAACTCAAAGCGAGAGGGGTGAGAATTCATAGTAGCTAATAAAAATATTAGATTGGAAGCAACAATAACATAAATAAAAGAGAGCAATAATAAACTGAAATACCTCAAATAACATTAATTCAAAGAATAATCTGTAACATGGAAGAATTCATAAACTAAATTGAGAAGATAAATAAAAAGGAATGTTGAACCTGATAAAAAGAGATAATCCTGAAAGCAAAAGAAATCCTAATTCTAAATCCTAAAAGAGAGAGGAGAGAACCTCTCCATCAAAACTACATCTAAATCATGAATACTAACTAATTAGAGACTCTTCTTTGAATGGATGCATTTCCCCACTTCATAACCTCTGATCTGTGCCTTCTGGACTTGGATTTGGGCCAAAAAGGGCTTCAGAAATCGCTGGGAGCGTTTTCTGTACTTTCTGGTGCGTGGCCTCTGTCATGCATCCGCGTGGGTCACGCATCCGCGTGGGTCACGCGGTCGCGTCATCTGAAGTTTTTCTTGTCACGCGGTCACTTCAGTCATGCGTCCGCGTCAATGACGCGGTCGCGTCACTACCATTTCGCGCTGGCATGCGGCCGCGTCGTCCATGCGATCGCGTCACTGCCAGTTTCTTCAAAAACTCCGTTTTATGCTTTCCTTCCAATTTTGTATGTTTCCTTTCCATCCTTTAAGTCATTCCTGCCTTAGAAGATCTGAAACTACTCAACACACAAATCACGACATCGAATGGAAGTAAAGGGTAATTAAAATAATTATTTTTAAAGCATAGGAAACATGTTTTTCACATACATCACATAATAAGGAAGGGAAAGTAAAACCATGTAATTTATATGAATAAGTGAGTGAAGGATTGAATAAATCACTTAAATTAGGCACAAAGTATATCATAAAATATGGGTTTATCAAGGACATTCATCAGTGTAGTGAGAATAGCAAGCGCATATTCCACACACTCTCTGGGGGACTAGTTGTTGACACTGCTGCTGTGGAGGAGGTGGAGGTTGTTGTTGATTCAGATGGAGCTGCTTGAGTATGTTGGTCATCTCTCCTAGAGTCTTGGTGAGAGCAGCGGTCTCACTACTAGAAGAAACTTCTGCAATAGCCTTGGGGTGATGAGCCCTTTGGTTTGCATTTCGGGTAGACTCAGCTAGGTCGGTGATCAGTTGCCACGCTTCTGTCGCCGTCTTGTATTTCATCAGAGAGCCATTACTCGCAACATCTAATAAAGTCTTGTCTCCAGGCTTCATGCCTTGGCTAAAATAGCTAATCAACACCAACTAGTCAATCTTGTGGTGGGGACATGAATCTCCTTCCTCAGCCTATCAGTAACCTCTGCCGGAAAGTACTTGTCCAGGAATTCCTTTCTGAGTAGATCCCATTTAGTAACAACAGCTTTTGGCTAAGTTTAGAACCACTCCTTCGCCTTTCCCTCCAGTGAAAATGGGAAGGCATATAGCCAGACGGCAACCTCATCAGCACCATGCCACCTAGTTGTTGAGCAAGCTGTCTGAAAATTCCTAAGGTGCTTGATAGGATCTTGAGCAGGTAAGCCATGGAACTTGGGTAGTAAATTGATCAGAGTGGTCTTCAGTTTGAAGTCTGCACCCAAGTTCGGATAACGCGCTTGATATGGTTGCAGTGTAAAATTTGGAGCTTCCGCTTCCTTCAGCGTGATTCTCTTAGGCTCTGCCATAGTACCTGCACTCAAATCAAGAGAGGGAGCGTCAATCGAGTTAACAGGAGAGGGGTTAGTTTCTTCCTCGAATGAATCGTCCTTAGATAAGCCTGGTCAATTAGGATCAACCCCTTCACCACCCTCAGAGGCTAACCGACACCGAGCTCGCCTAATACGTGAAATAGTTCTTTCAATCTCAGGATCAAACGCGGCTAAGCTCAGATCAGGTAGTGAACGAGTCATTCAATGAAAGAAACATATAGCTCATGGTAAAAAAATATAAAAAGAAAAAATGCAATTATGTAAAATAGCAATTATTTACACCAATTAATAAATTAGCACACTGTTGCAACTCCCTGGCAACGGCGCCAAAAATTGACGGGCAGAAAATTACCGATTAAGAATTTATAATAAAAATAGCGTTGTGAGTACAGTTCTTAACCGGCAAAAATTCCTCTTATCAATTTAAAAAGGATGTCACAATCAAGAATAAAATACTAGGAGTAGAATTCCCAGGCCGTTTCCCAACGAGTTGAAACAAGGTGCGAATTATTGATCAGGATTTTTTTTTGCAAAATTTTTGATGTTGAAATTAGAAAAATAAATAACTGAAAATTAAAGCAGTAAATGATAACAATATGTGTTGTGTGTTTAAAATAAGAAAGCCTTGGCTAGGAGAAAATTAATTAGAGTTTCTATCCTGGTTGGAATTCTCAAGCAAACATATTAGAAGTTGTTGCTTCCAATTAGTTATCCTCTTGCATTTGCAAAGGAAGATCAATTGGGTACACTGACTCTGACTCACAAGTCCTAACCCCTTCCTAGGGAAGGGCTAGAGTTAGTGAAAATAGAGTGAGGCAACAATTTCAAAGTTCAAATTAATACTTGAGTTTTCTAACTCAAGGGGTTCCAATTAATTAACTCCAAAGCCAAGTTGGGACTCTACTCCATTGACATGAATGCCATTTTCACAAACATGTAAAGGGAGTAGACAATGCACATGGTAATTAAAACTAGATTAATAAAACTCAAATTTGTATTGAGAAATAAATTGAAGGAAATTAAACTACTCAATGCGATTAAATATAAAAATGGTTCATTGCATTAATAAATTCAAAATTAAGAAAATCATAACATGAATCCAAGCAATTGAATGGAAAGCACAAGAGTAAGGTAAGAGAAAAGCAAACTATAATGACAAAGACTTCCACCGAAGATAGTAGCAACTCTCTCTCAAGATCTAATCCAAGTGATGAGCGGATAATTTATACGCTTTTTGGCATTGTTTTTAGTAGAATCTAGTTACTTTTAGGGATGTTTTCATTAGTTTTTATGTTAAATTCACATTTCTGGACTTTACTACGAGTTTGTGTGTTTTTCTGTGATTTCAAGTATTTTCTGGCTGAAATTGAGGGACTTGAGCAAAAATCAGATTCAGAGGTTGAAGAAGGACTGCTGATGCTGTTGGATTCTGACCTCCCTGCACTCAAAGTGGATTTTCTGGAGCTACAGAACTCAAAATGGTGCACTTCCAATTGAGTTGGAAAGTAGACATCCAGTGCTTTCCAGAAATATATAATAGTCCATACTTTGCCCGAGTTTAGATGACGCAAACTGGCGTTCAACGCCAGCTCTCTGCCCAATTCTGGCGTTCAGCGCCAGAAACAAGCTGCAAAGTGGAGTTCAACGCCCAAACTGGCACAAAAGATGGCGTTCAACTCCAAGAATGACCTCTACACATGTAACATTCAAGCTCAGCCCAAACACACACCAAGTGGGCCCCGGAAGTGGATTTATGCATCAATTACTTACTTCTGTAAACCCTAGTAGCTAGTTTATTATAAATAGGACTGTTTACTATTGTATTAGACATCCTGGATTGTATTTTTGATCCTGTGATCTCGTTTTGGGGGCTGGCCATTCGGCCGAGCATTTGGACCATTTTCACAAGAGGATGGGATGCAGCCATTGACAACGGTGATGCCTCCAGACGATTAGCCATGCAGTGACAGCTCATCGGACCATTTTCCAGAGAGGATCAAAAGTAGCCATGTTAGTTGTGCGACCCAGTGCACTTGCTGGTTAGTTGTGCGAAGTTGTGATAAAAAGTTGAGATTACAATTGAGCGTACCATGTTGATGGCGCCATTGATGATCACAATTTCGTGCACCAAGTTTTTGGCGCCGTTGCCGGGGATTGTTTGAGTTTGGACAACTGACGGTTCATCTTGTTGCTCATATTAGGTAATTTTCTTTTTGTTTTATTTTCAAAAATTTTTCAAAAATCTTTCAAAAATTTTTCCTTTGTTTTCGAAAAAATTTTCCAAAAAAAAAATAAAATAAAAAATATTTTTCTTCAAAATTTTTAAGAATGAATTCTAGTGTTTCATGAAGCAGGTGGAAGCCTGGCTGGCTGTAAAGCCATGTCTAATTCCTCTGGATAGGGTATGTCAGGCGTGTCATGTCTGAGTTACATACTAAAGCTTGGCTGGCTCTTAAGCCATGCCTGACCCTTTGATTGGAGCTTTAGTTTAAAGAGCATAAGATTTCTGGAATTCATATTAAAAATTTTGGAATCCTTATTTTTATTTTTCAAATAATTTTCGAAAAAAAATCCAAAAAAATTAGAAAATCATAAAAATAAAAAATATTTTGTGTTTCTTGTTTGAGTCTTGAGTCAGTTTTTAAGTTTGGTGTCTTGCATGTTTTAAAGTTTGCATAAAATTTTCGAAAATTCATGCATTCATAGTGTTCTTCATGATATTCAAGTTGTTCTTGGTAAGTCTTCTTGTTTGATCTTGATGTCTTCTTGTTTTGAATCTTTTCTTGTTTTACATGTGCATTTTTGCATCCATAGAGTCTAAATATGAAAGATTTCTAAGTTTGGTGTCTTGCATGTTTTCTTTGCATTAAAAATTTTTCAAAAATATGTTCTTGATGTTCATCATGATCTTCAAAGTGTTCTTGGTGTTCATCTTGACATTCATAGCACTCTTGCATGCATTCATTGTTTTGATCCAAAATTTTCATGCATTGAGTCTTTTTCATGTTTTTCTCTCTCATCATAAAAAATTCAAAAATAAAAAAAAAGTATCTTTCCCTTTTTCCTCTTAAAAATTCGAAAATTTGGATTGACTTTTTCAAAAATTTTTAAAATCTAGTTGTTTTTATGAGTCAAATCAAATTTTCAATTTTAAAAATCCTATCTTTTGCAAAATCTTTTTCAAAAATCAAATCTTTTTCATTTTTCTTAGTTATTTTCGAAAATTTTAAAAATATTTTTCAAAAATATTTTTCTTATTTTTATATCAAATTTTCGAAAATAACATCATCAATTAATGTTTTGATTCAAAAATTTCAAGTTTGTTACTTGGATATATTCTATGATGGTTTATCTGAGCTATTAAAGATGTCATTGGATACTTCTGCAGGTGGATCCATT
The DNA here is from genome assembly GCF_000816755.2 of Arachis ipaensis. NCBI lineage: Eukaryota > Viridiplantae > Streptophyta > Magnoliopsida > Fabales > Fabaceae > Arachis > Arachis ipaensis. The sequence goes on from NC_029787.2 coordinate 109,463,319, forward strand.
CACCTAAAGAAAACGCCTGCAGAAGCTCAAGAACTCATTGACATGGTTGCTAATAACCAGTTCATGTACACTTCTGAGAGGAATCCTGTAATTAATGGGACGCCTATGAAGAAAGGAGTTCTTGAAATTGATACTCTGAATGTCATATTGGCTCAGAATAAAATATTGACTCAGCAAGTCAATATGATTCCTCAGAGTCTGAATGGAATGCAAGCTGCATCCAACAGTACTCAAGAGGCATCTTCTGAAGAAGAAGCTTATGATCCTGAAAACCCTGCAATAGCAGAGGTAAATTACTTAGGTGAACCTTATGGAAACACCTATAATCCTTCATGGAGAAATCATCCAAATCTCTCATGGAAGAATCAACAAAAGCCTCAACAAGGCTTTAATAATGGTGGAAGATACAGGTTCAGCAATAGCAAGCCTTTTCCATTATCCACTCAGCAACAGGCAGAGAACTCTGAACAAAATACCTCTAATTTAGTAAACTTAGTCTCTGATCTATCTAAGGCCACTGTAAGTTTCATGAATGAAACAAAATCTTCCATTAGAAATTTGGAAGCACAAGTGGGCCAGCTGAGTAAAAGGATCACTGAAATCCCTCCTAGTACTCTCCCAAGCAATACAGAAGAAAATCCAAAAGGAGAGTGCAAGGCCATTGACATGATCACCGAAGGAGAGGACGTGAATCCCAAGGAGGAAGACCTCCTGGGACGTCCAGTGATCAATTAGGAGCTTCCCTCTAAGGAACCAAAGGAATCTGAGACTCATCTAGAGACCATAGAGATTCCATTGAACCTCCTTATGCCCTTCATAAGCTCTGATGAGTATTCCTCTTCTGAAGAGAATGAGGATGTTACTGAAGAGCAAGTTAATTTACATCCCTGCTAATTTCATAGTCCTGGATACTGGAAAGGAAGAGGATGAATCCATCATCCTAGGAAGACCTTTCCTAGCCACAGCAAGAGCTGTGATTGATGTGGACAGAGGAGAATTGATCCTTCAAATAAATGAGGACAACCTTGTGTTTACAACTCAAGGATCTCTCTCTGCATCCATGGGGAGAAAGCATAAAAAGCTTCTCTCAAAGCAGAGTCAAACCCCCATATCCAAACTCTAAGTTTGGTGTTGGAAAGTCTCAACAAAGCTCTGCACATCTGTGAGGCTCCATGAGAGCCCACTGTCAAGCTATTGACATTAAAGAAGCGCTTGTTGGGAGGCAACCCAATGTTTATTTATCTAATTTTCATTGTTTTTCATGTTTTATTAGGTTCATGATCATGTGGAGTCACAAAATAAATATATAAAAAAAATTGAAAACGGAATCAAAAACAGCAGAAGAAAAATCACACCCTGCAGGAAGACCTTACTGGCATTTAAACGCCCGTAAGAAGCATGTTTTGGGCGTTCAACGCCAGAATAGAGCATGGTTCTGGCGCTGAATGCCAGAAATGGGCAGCATCTGGGCGTTTGAACGCCAGAAATGCACCCTGGAGAAGAGCTGGCGCTGAACGCCCAGAACAAGCACCAATCTGGCGCTGAACGCCCAGAGTTGTGTGCAAGGGCATTTTGCATGCCTAATTTGGTGCAAGGTTGTAAATCCTTGAACACCTCAGGATCTGTGGACCCCATAGGATCACCTCAGGATCTGTGGATCCCACAGGATCCCCACCTACCTCCACTCACTTCTTCTCACCCCTCTTTCACACAATCCCATAAACACTCTTCCCCAAAACTCTTCACCAATCACCTCAATCTCTCTTCCCTATCACCACTTCACCACTCACATCCATCCACTCTTCCCCATAAACTTACCTCATAAACTCCACCCACCTTCAAAATTCAAAATCAATTTCCCATCCAAACCCACCCTAAATGGCCGAACCTAACACCCTCTCCCCCCACTATATAAACCCCTCCATTCTTCTTCAAATTCACACAACACAACCCTCTATTCTCTTCTTGGCCGAATACACCTCTCCCCCTCTTCTCCATATTTTCTTCTTCTTCTTCTATTATTCTTTCTTCTCTTGCTCGAGGGCGAGCAATATTCTAAGTTTGGTGTGGTAAAAGCATAAAGCTTTTTGTTTTTCCATTACCATTGATGGCACCTAAGACTGGAGAATCCTCTAGAAAAGGGAAAAGGAAGACAAAAGCTTTCACCTCCGAGTCATGGGAGATGGAAAGATTCATCTCCAAAGCCCATCAAGACCACTTCTATGATGTTGTGGCCAAGAAGAAGGTGATCGCTGAGGTCCCTTTCAAGCTCAAAAGAAATGAGTATCCGGAGATCCGACATGAAATCCAAAGAAGAGGTTGGGAAGTTCTAACAAACCCCATCCAACAAGTCGGCATCCTAATGGTTCAAGAGTTCTATGCCAATGCATGGATCACTAAGAACCATGATCAAAGTAAGAATCCGAATCCAAAGAATTATATTACAATGGTTCGGGGGAAATACTTAGATTTTAGTCCGGAAAATGTGAGGTTGGTGTTCAACTTGCCTATGATGCAAGGAGATGCACGCCCCTACACTAGAAGGGTCAACTTTAATCAAAGNNNTCTTGAAGCAAGAAAAAGCAGCAAAGAACAAAGCTTGTAGAAAAAAAATAGCGAAAAAAAATAGAAAGAAAAAGAAAAAGCAAGCAGAAAAAGCCAAAGCTCTTAAAACCAAGAGGCAAGAACAAAAAGCCAATAACCCTTAAAACCAAAAGGCAAGGGCAAATAAAAAGGATCCCAAGGCTTTGAGCATCAGTGGATAGGAGGGCCTAAAGGAATAAAATCCTGGCCTAAGCAGCTAAACCAAGTTGTCCCTAACCATGTGCTTGTGGCGTGAAGGTGTCAAGTGAAAACTTGAGACTGAGCGGTTAAAGTCAAGGTCCAAAACAAAAAAAGAGTGTGCTTAAGAACCCTAGACACCTCTAATTGGGGACTTTAGCAAAGCTGAGTCACAATCTGAAAAGGTTCACCCAATTATGTGTCTGTGGCATTTATGTATCCGGTGGTAATACTGGAAAACAAAGTGCTTAGGGCCACGGCCAAGACTCATAAAGAAGCTGTGTTCAAGAATCATCATACTAAACTAGGAGAGTCAATAACACTATCTAAACTCTGAGTTCCTATAGAAGCCAATCATTCTGAACTTCAATGGATAAAGTGAGATGCCAAAACTATTCAAGAGGCAAAAAGCTACAAGTCCCGCTCATCTGATTGGAGCTATATTTCATTGATAGTTTTGAATTTATAGTATATTCTCTTCTTTTTATCCTATTTGATTTTCAGTTGCTTGGGGACAAGCAACAATTTAAGTTTGGTGTTGTGATGAGCGGATAATTTATACGCTTTTTGGCATTGTTTTTAGTAGAATCTAGTTACTTTTAGGGATGTTTTCATTAGTTTTTATGTTAAATTCACATTTCTGGACTTTACTATGAGTTTGTGTATTTTTCTGTGATTTCAGGTATTTTCTGGATGAAATTGAGGGACTTGAGCAAAAATCAGATTCAGAGGTTGAAGAAGGACTGCTGATGCTGTTGGATTCTGACCTCCCTGCACTCAAAGTGGATTTTCTGTAGCTACAGAACTCAAAATGGCACGCTTCCAAATGCGTTGGAAAGTAGACATCCAGGGTTTTCCAGAAATATATAATAGTCCATACTTTGCCTGAGTTTAGACGATGCAAACCGGCGTTCAACGCCAGCTCTCTGCCCAATTCTGGCGTTCAGCGCCAGAAACAAGCTGCAAAGTGGAGTTCAACGCCCAAACTGGCACAAAAGATGGCGTTCAACTCCAAGAATGACCTCTACACGTGTAACATTCAAGCTCAGCCCAAACACACACCAAGTGAGCCCCGGAAGTGGATTTATGCATCAATTACTTACTTCTATAAACCCTAGTAGCTAGTTTATTATAAATAGGACTTTTTACTATTGTATTAGATATCTTTGGACGCCTAGTTCTTAGATCATGGGGGCTGGCCATTCGGCCATGCCTGGACCTTTCACTTATGTATTTTCAACGGTAGAGTTTCTACACTCCATAGATTAAGGTATGGAGCTCTGCTGTTCCTCATGAATTAATGCAAAGTACTACTGTTTTTCTATTCAATTCAAC
>NC_029787.2:109467441-109512207 GCF_000816755.2 Arachis ipaensis
CAATGGTGATGCCTCCAGACGATTAGCCATGCAGTGACAGCGCATCGGACCATTTTCCAGAGAGGATTAAAATTAGCCATTGCCAATGGTGCTGTCCTTACATAAAGCCAGCCATAGAAAGGAGTAAGACTGATTGGATGAAGACAGCAGGAAAGCAGAGGTTTAGAGGAACGAAAGCATCTCTATGCGTTTATCTGAAATTCTCACCAATGATTTACATAAGTATTTCTATCCTTATTTTATTATTTACTTTCGAAAACTCCATAAATATTTTATATCCGCCTGACTGAGATTTACAAGGTGACCATAGCTTGCTTCATACCAACAATCTCCGTGGGATCGACCCTTACTCGCTTAAGGTTTATTACTTGGACGACCCAGTGCACTTGCTGGTTAGTTGTGCGAAGTTGTGATAAAAAGTTGAGATTACAATTGAGCGTACCATGTTGATGGCGCCATTGATGATCACAATTTCGTGCACCACCAAGCAAAACTAAGAAAAATTATGAAAAACTAAGAACCCTATGAGAACAAGTGTTTTCTCTTGAATTCTCTAAACTAAAACTAAAACTAAGTAAGAATGAAAAAAGTGTGTCAAGTTTCAGCTACACCTGCATCTATTTTGGACTTTCGGGCCTGAAACTTAGTCAAAAAGGGGCCCAGAAATTGCCCCCGGCGAATTCTGATATGCAGCACGTGACGGCCCTTCACGCGTACGTGTCATCCATGCGTGCGCGTCGGTGTGCAATTCTCTAATCATGCGTATGCGTACTACACGCGTGAGCGTCGCTGCTTTGTCTCCTAACCACGCGTACACGTGCTTTACGCGTGCGCGTCGTTGCTCGCCCATGAATTCTTTAATTCATTGTCTTCCTTCCTCTTTTGCATGCTTCTTTTCCATCCTCTCAGCCATTCCTACCCTGTAATCTTTGAAAACACTGAACACACATATCACGACATCGAATGGGAATAAGAGCGGATTAAAAATAGTAAATTTAAGTCCAAAGAAGCATGTTATCAAACATAGCATCAGTTTGGGAAGGAAAATGTAAAACCATGCATTTCATATGAATAAGTGTATAAAAGATTGATATAACCCACTCTATTTAGCACATGATGAACCATAAAATAGTGGTTTATCAGTCTGCAACAAGCTCAAAGAGCCAGGAGGAACCTCACAGAATCTCTAGAGTAAGAAGCTGCAGATACAACCATGGTAACTAATCCAGAAGCTGGAGGAGACGCAGGAAAGGTCCTTAGATCTTATATTGCACCCAATTCTGATTTCTATGGGTGCAACATCTTCATACCTGCCATTGGTGCAAATAACTTTGAGCTAAAGCCTCACTTTGGTGCAACAGAATTGCCAGTTTCATGGACTCCCACAGGAGGACCCCAACAAATTCATCTCTGATTTTCTGTAGTTTTGTGACACTATCAAGACTAATGGAGTAAATCCAGAGGTTTACAAGCTCATGATCTTCCCCTTTGCTGTAAGGGACAGAGCAAGGCTATGGCTGGATTCCCAGCCTAAAGAGAGCTTGGATTCTTGGGAGAAGGTGTTCAATGGATTTTTGACCAAGTTCTTTCCACCTCAGAAGCTGAGTAAGCTTAGGGTGGAAGTTCAGACATTCAGACAGAAAGAGGGAGAATCCCTCTATGAAGCTTGGGAGAGGTACAAGTAGGTGATCAGAAGATGTTCTCCTGACATGATCTCATAGTGGACAATGTTAGAGATCTTCTATGATGGCCTCTCTGAGATTTCCAAGATGTCACTGGACCACTCTGCTGGTGGCTCACTCCACATGAAGAAGACGCCTGAGGAGCCGCAGGAGCTCATTGATATGGTTGCCAACAACTAATACATTTACACTTCTGAGAGGAACCTAGTGAACAATGGGGCTGCTCAGAAGAGAGGAGTCATGGAGGTGGACACTTTGGACGCCATCTTGGCTCAGAATAAGCTCATGTCCCAGCATATCAACGTGATCTCCCAGCACTTGAGTGGGGCTCAAAGCTCAGCTGCTTATTCTCTTGAGGCAGCGTATGAAGTAGACACTGGTGTAACACCCTGCCACATAGAGTCTTATGCTTAAGTCATAAAACTGAGGTGGCAAGGTATTAGGACCTCTAAAAGTAAAATTATACATATAATATAATTGAAAGGAATTTTATAACGAGGAGCCTTTGAAGAAAAGTTTAAAACAAAAGTCATAATGCTCACGTAAACGGAAAACTTGTGTACGAAGAAAAGCTTAAGCACAAATAAATACATATATACAGAAGAGTAGAGGATCAAGGATACATAGTAGTCAAGCTCCAAGCTCAGCCTGCAAAGCTAAGGCTGGCCAGAGAATATTTACATACGTACAAACATATAATCCCATATCTAAAGTTCTCAAAATAAACCCTAGTTCTTCAACAAAAGCCTCTATGAGGCACCAAGGTATAATACATAAAAGGAGAAGTCTAAGCATTTATATATACATAATAAAATATAAAAGCCTAAACTCCCATCTTCATTGCAATAGAACTTCAGACGCCTAGCGAGGTGTGTAACGACCCAATTTTCAATATGTCTAGATCATACCGAAAACTGAGCGCTACCAATTTGTCTTCCTAATTATTATCTATTATTTATCATATGAGCCTGATTCATTGTTAAAAGCGTAGTTAATTTGCGAGGTATATATTTTTTTTAAAACGTTTGGATTAATAGACGGAATCATTCATAATCAACTCACAACTGATAACAGATAAAACAGTTATAAGCAACCACACATAAATACAACACAAGTAGCTAGCAACATTCAGTTATCCAGCCTTTATTAGAGTATAGACCTTTAGTTAGAGCACCCCTAGGTATAGCTAGATAATAACTATATACATATACATACATACAACATCCCAGGTCCTGACCTGTTCAAGAGGTCCCTAAGCTGGCACCTAGGCTAGCCTAGACTCTATACTCACCTAGTCCCTCTAGACTACTAAAGCGAGGGAAAGTACGTTCTAGGTCTTCAAAACTCAAGTCAGGTGGAATGTCATCAAAAGGTAGAACGTCATCTGCTACTCCTCTGCACGATCAGACATTGCTATAGGACGTCTCTCTGGTACCTCATTAAGTAGCCACACAATAGGAGTCTCGTACACAGGATTTAGATTAAAGTTCACGTACAAACGGGGTGTAGACATTGGTTGGTCTCGTAGTATATACATAAACAGAGAACGATATTCACCCTATCCTCAGAAGACTACCTAGAGCGGAATCCTTTTTGCAAACGGTCATCAGCGAACTACGAAAAGGAACTCTTGCTTCCATCTGAAGGGGGAAGGGAGAGAGAAGGGGTAAGAACTGGGGAGTTCTTAGTAGGGCCGGGGTTATTAGTTAAGTTCATTAATTCCATGTTGTTTTGCAGGTAAATAGCAGAATACAGAAATCAATAAATAGAAGATACAGATAAATAGAGAAGATAGAGAAAACAGATAGCAGAACACAAATAGAAGAATACAAGAAAATAACACAAACACAAAGAATAGAATACACACAAAGAAAGCATACATTTATACAACAAACATAATGGAAGAAATGCACAACCAAGTATGATGCATGTCTAGCCTTAATGCAGGTAATGAGCTTATTTGTCGGTTACATACCCGCTCCCGACGTTACCCAGCAACCTTTGTCTGGATAAGGCTTTCCTGCTGGCAATACTCACTGCAAGCAACCTTTGTCTTGCAGGGTATCCACTGCAAGCAACCTTTGTCTTGTAGGGTGGCACTTATTAGCCGATATACGCCCAACACACTCGCTGTAAGCAACCTCTGTCTTACAGGAGTGCAACACACTCACTGTAAGCAAGCTCTGTCTTACATGAGTACAATATATTCACTGTAAGCAACCTCTGTCTTACAGGATCACACTGATCTCGATACCTCTGTAAGCAACCTCTGTCTTACAGCAAAGCATTATGGCAAGGTATCCCAGGAAAGCACTCTCAGTGGTTGTACCACCATCTATATGACTGCCTCAGTGCAGCAGATGATCATACAAATAACTCTGGAGTTGCCTTAATGCAACAAATGACCTTTCAACAGGCCCTCTACTTGTTCTCTATTCTCTTTATCATATTACTCTTTTATCTTTGTCTTTTTACTCTGCTCTGATTATTTTTTTCTGTATCTCTTTACTCTGCTCTGGTTATTTTGTTCTCTGTATCTCTTTACTTTTCTCTGATTAGTCTTTCCTTTATATCTATGTTACTCTTCTTCTTTTTATCTCTTTCCTCTACTCTGATTACACTATTCTCTGTGTTTCTCTACTCTGCTCTGATTTTTCTGTTTAACGTATATATTTAAAGCTTATGTAAATTTCAGTATGAATAGTTAGCCTGTCCCGAGTATAGGTTCATTAAGTCTATACTAAAACAGTTTAACTTTTCATATTATACTTAACCCTAACCGCAACTCAAGGACTAACTATGTTACCCTAGTTCGTTCACTAATCTCTGTCTATTTTTCTGTCATTAAAACTTTACAGAATTTTCTTTGGTTCTTATCTTTTCTTCAACTTTTTATCTTTCCTTTATCTTTTTAACCACCCTAACTTTCAGAAATTACAAAATAACCCCTCAAACACCAAAATATTTACTTCCTTGCCCTTTCTAAGATCTAAAAGGTTTTCTTCAATGTTCTTCACCACACTCAAAGTTTTCTTCGTGTTCTTCGTATATTCTTCAGATTCTTTCTCTGTTTTTACTCATTTTTCAGTCTTTTCAGCAACCGATTTTTACCAAAATTCAAAATAAATTCCCAGCCACTAAAACCCCATCTTTTCTACATGATTTTAACACAAATTTAACCTCAATTTAAGCTCTAGGGTTTTGTTTTCCAGCAGCCACAAGAACACACATTCATAGCTTGAATTTCATCAAATTTCATCAAATTTTCACCAAAATTTTAACAAGAATTACTCATACAAACAATCAATTTCAAGCACAGCCAAACCATATCATAATCATACAACTCAAACACAAACAATCAAGATTAAATTCGTCAAACCCTACCTTGATTTGCTGCTCCAAATCCGGTTACTCTTTGAAGTGTTCTTAAAGCACTTTTTCCTCCTAAAACACATCAAGAACAACTTTAAAACTCTAAACCATCAACTAAAAGAACTTCAGAAGCATCTTAGGAAGGTTATCCTCACCTTAAACGTGCAGGAAATCAAAGATCCTTGGCCCACAAGTCAAGCTAAGCAAGAGATCTAAGGAAGAACATCAAGAAAACACTTATTTAAGCATGTTTCCTTGAAAACCGAATTGAAGAGGGAGGGAGACAGCCATCTCACCTTATTTTCAGCCTTGATATGTTACATGGTTATGTAGAGGAAGAAGAGAGGATCATTTTGGTGAAATCAGAGTTTTGATTTGAGTTTTAGTTCAGAAGAAATCAAGTTTTGAAGATTAAGTTTTCATGAAAGTTTCTCTCTTTTCTCTCTTGTTATTTTCGGCCAAAATGATGAAATGAGACAGCCTTGGAGGTCTTGGGGGTGTAAGGTGAGTTGTGATTGGTTGGCTTGGAGGTGGGTTAAAATAATATTAAAATATCTCAGGTGTATAACTACTAAAACTAGATGTATCGGAACACTTGTAAAAACATCTTTAAAAATTATTTTCTGAGCTACCAGCATAAATGACACTAGTAACATATTTATTATGAGAATAGAACATGTATGATGAGGCCTTAGCATTGCTAAAGTCATCAGAGAGTGCTGGTGCTAAGCTGCACTAGTAAACCGTAGACCCGGTTAAACTGATTTTCTGTTTTTAACTAAAACAGACCAAGTAACCTTATAATATCATTCAATCATCTTCTAATAATAATATAATACTAATATTATACTATTATCTCTCTTCTATCATGAATCAAGTCTGGTTCGTCAAACTGAGACTACTTACAAAAATCAGAATTAAAACTCCTAACTGGTACGGTTCAAAAACTAGGTTCTTCGTGATTGCGTTATCGAGCTTACCTCAGAAGAGGTTCTAGCTTAAGGATGACATAATGACAATGAGGATCGAGATACTTGTTGATATAGAAGAGGTGTTCTCTTTACTAATCTTTCGGAGAAATCCGTGCCTTTAGAAAAGATCTCGCGTACTCGAAAATCAGGGTTGTTGCAAGGTGCCTCTCGACTTGCATCTGAAAAATAACAACATAGTATGGGATGAGAACTGGAGGTTCTCAGCATGGTAAAGGTGCCACACACATAATATATAAGGTCCTAGGAATGCTAGAGGAAATCCTAGAACGCCGACACTCAGATATTAAAGCTTAAGGTACTAAAATAGAATTGATGATGGCCAAAAGTAGGTTCGGAATTTTTTCTCGAAATAGAATTGGCATTGCAAGTATAGTCCCAAACCCACACTCAACCAACATCAAAGTTCAATTCAAGAATTATCACAATTAACACAAAATAGACGGGAGTTTTAAATCCCGGATCGTTCTCCCTAAGAATTGCAATCAAGTGCTCAATTATTGGCTATGAGAGAATGGGGTTTTGATGGCAAGAGGCAAGTAATGTAAATAGCAAGGAATAAAAGAAACAAACAATAATTAAATATCAAAAGGAATTAAACTCAATGCAATTAATCAAGAGAAAGGAAAATTCAAATGTTAGAAACCTTTTGGCAAGGGTTGAGAGTCAAGGTTACCTATCCTAGCCATTGACCACAAACACATGATGATTATGAAGAGTTAATCCTACTTAGTCAACCCTAACTTCAAGGATAAGTCAAATAGGCATAATTGATCTCAATCCATAAGTCCTAGTCAACTCACTAATTAACTTAGTGAAAGACTAGCGTCAATGGAAACCAAATCAACTAACTACCCTAATATATCAATCAAGAATGGATATCAATGACTCAAGGTCACCAGAGTCCTCAATTCCAAGCCAAGAGTGGGGAAAACTACACTAAGACTAAGCCAAACATTTTATCAAACACTTGGTATACATGAAAATAAAAGCATATTAAATTGCAATAAAAATAAAATCTAAAACTACCAAATGCAAGAATATAATGATAGCCAACTCAATTAAATAACAATAAACATAAAAACATCAAATTGCCTTAAATAAAAATTAAAATAACAAGAGTGTTCATCAATATAAAAAGTAATCAAAATGAGAAATTAGCAAGATAAACTAAGAAAATTAAGGCAATAGAACAAAGAAAGCTAAAAGAAACTAGATGAAAAGAAGAATTAAAAAGAGAAATTAAAGAGAAATTAAACTAATAACCCTAATTTCTAGAGAAAGGGGGAGCTTCTCTCTTTAGAAAATGACCTACAACATAATATTAAAGTAAACCTAATTGCTCCCCCCTTGTTTCCTCTTGAATTCTGCTTGAAATAGCTTTAGAAATGAGTTGGATTGGGTTCTGGGGCCCAAAAATTGCTGCTAGCGAGTTGCAATTGATGAGATCACGTGCCAGGACATGTCCGTACGCACAGGTGTGTGCGTACGCACACTGGCTAAATCATGACTCGTTCGTACACACACTTAAACTCTTGTCCACTATATGGCCATATGCATATCATTTTGAAGCCCCGAATGTTAGCTTTCCAATGCTGCTAGAACTGCCTCATTTTGACATTTGTAGCTCAAGTTATGATCACTTTAGTACCGAGAGGCCAGGATTGACAGCTTTACAAATCCTTCTTTTCTTGAATTCTCCCATTTTGCATGCTTTCCTTCCTCACTTCTTCAATCCATATTTGCCTTCAAAACCTTAAATCACTCAACAAATATATCAAGGCATCAAATGGAATTAAAGTGAATAAAATTTAGCAAATAAGGGCCTAAAAAGCATGTTTTCACTTTTAAGCATAATTTAGGGAGAATTTATAAAACCATGCTATTTCATTGAATAAATGTAGGAAAAGTTGATAAAATTCACCCAACTAGAGCAAATAAATACCATAAAATGTGGATTTATCACATCCCCACACTTAAACAATAGCATGTCCTCATGCTAATCTCAAGAAAGAAACAAGAAAAGAGGTATTACATTTATTCAAAGCAAGAAAACTACCTATATGCAATCTATCTAAATGAATGCAACTACTTAGTTAAAATAAATCAATTTCCAAGAATACATATATAAACATAAGGGCTAAAGCAATTTCAATCAAATCAAATCCAACAATTTATAGAGTTATTGAAAAGAGTTTAACAACTTGCAAGAAAGGAGATAATCAAAGGCGAAAACATGTAATTGAGCAATTGAACCCCTCACTGGTTGTGTATACACTCTATTCGCTCAAGTGTTTAGGGTCAATTCACTCAATCCTCCTCTAATCAAGCTTTCTAAGATTTGTTTTTCATCTAACAATCAACAATTATTCAATGTATGAATACAAGTATCATGAAGACTTTTCATGGTGGTAATGGGGCTAGGGTAAAGGTAAGGATGCATATGGTCAAGTGAGCTTGAAATTTGAATCTTTGACTAACTTAATCTCTCACCTAACCTACATAACAACCTAATACAATTCAAATGCAAACCTAACTACCCATTCTTTACTTTTTTTTCACACACTCATGCATTCTTTTCGATCACATCTCATATGCATTGTTATTACTTTTCTTTGGGGCTAACATTTGTCCCCTTTTTATTGCTTTCAATTTCTCTTTTTCTTTTCTTTTATTTTTCTTCTTTTTATTATTTTTTTCTTCTTTTTTTTTCAAACTAAAATATGTACAAGAGAATCAATTCATATGGTTTAAACATTTAATGCATGAGTATGTACCCAATTCCCAAGATCTTCCATAAAAATACAAAAATACACCTTTATATCAATCAATGCTCCCAAGCTTTCCCACATTTGAATGATACACACTCTCACTAGCCTAAGCTAATCAAAGATCCAAATTAAGGACATTTATTATTTTTCACTTTGGGGTAGTGATGTACTAAAATTAAGAACAAAAGGGGATTAAAATAGGCTCAAAATTGGTTAACAAAGGAAGATAAACGGGTAGACTATAGTGATAAGTGAGCTAAATGAAATGATGGCCTCAATCATATAAATGAAAATATATATATATATATATATGTCAAACCATGGACATAAAGAATCAAACAAATCAAAGATTGCAATCATGAAAAGAGAATAACACACATAAGAATGAAAATAGTGGTTATATGATGTATCCACAATATATTTATAGCAAGTTTCAATCAAAAGTTCCAACTCAAATCAATTAGGATATCAATGCCCTATCAAGAATGTTTTTCTTGGAAAATTTCATTATTTTAACTAAGCTTGTTATTTATATGAAAGGAAATGCAATAAACTAAGAAAAATGCAAATAGATATCTAAAATATATACAAACTAAGAAAAGATAAAATGTGAAAGTGTTTGGGATTAGAATTTGTCACCCAAGACTGCCAATCGGTGACGACTTCCCCACACTTAAAGGGTTGTACGGTCCTTCGTGCATTCAAAGGCAAGCAAGGGGGTACGGCGACTATACGAATTGCCACCTTCAGCTGGTGGATCAACCGGCTTCTGTGTGTTCTTCCCCCCGTTTTCCTTGTTGCTAATGGTGCATCATTCATGAAAAATAGAAAACAGGATGGCAATACAAGTAAATGCAAAAACAAGGAAGCATAGATTGTTGAAATGAGGTGATGAATCACTAAAATGAAGTGAGCAAATTAGTTTGTGACATGAAAGAACAAGTGTATGAATTCTAAGTTGCACGTGGTTTAGAACACACACGCTAGTATAGAAAGTTATGTCACAATTACACAAAAGAAGCATGCACTTCACTCATTCTAGTGTGACTTTAAAAGAAACTTGTAGGTTAAGATAAACAAACAAGTAATGAAGAAGCACAAGAGCATTCAAGCAAGAATCAAGCAATTGTGAAATAGATGAAAGTTTGTTTGTAACACCTAAATAACATGAAGTGGAAAAACATGGCAAGCATAGTCCACAGAGCTTAAAAAGCTCAAAAAATGTCACTAGGTAAGCTTATGATCCAATTTCACAATTCCTTAATTTCAATGCATCAACTAGGTGACTTAAATAAAAATCAATCATAGCAAACATCACCTAATAAAAAATGCATCAACTAAAAACAAATTTCCTAATGATAGATAGTGAATTCAAATTACATGGTAGCTACAACATGCAATTTAGAAATCCAAAGACATTTTCAAAGGCAATATTATGCATACTTGGTATGCACAAATATTCAACATTAAAAATTCAATACCAAGTAGCAACTTATAACCTCAACAAAGAATTTCAACAACAAATATTTATAACAATGATGCTAAAATAGCATCCAATCAGTAATCAGCAGCAATATCTCAATAAAATCAGCAAATCAAAGCAATAATCCAACAGTTAGCACCAAAACAGAAAATTAAACTAACTAACTAAATAAACAACTAAGTAACTAACTAACAAACTAACTAAAGAAGATGATAGTGAATGGTAAGTGATAGTGATAGATGATGGTTGGAGGGGAAGGGAGAAAAAAGAGGGGGGAAGAGAAAAGATGAAAAGAAATAGAGATAAGAGAAGAAAAGAAGTAATGTGGTGTGAGAGGGGATTTGTGCGTGCACACACCGGTGCGTGCATACGCACAAAGGGTGTAAATGGGGGTTGTGCGCGAGCATAAGCATGTGTGAACGCTCCGGGCAGAACGTGAGAATCGGGTTGTGCGTACGCACACAAAGAGAATTTTTTTTTTTGAGAAAATGAAACGTCAAAATTTAACACTCAATTTGACATCTGTGCGTACGCACACAGGTCCATGCGTACGCACAAGAGGCAAAAAGAGGGGGACGCGAACGCAAAAAGGTGTGCGAGAGCTCCCAACAGAAGGGGTGCAAGCGGGTGTGCATACGCACAGTTGGGTGCGTACACGTAAGGTGCAGAACTGAGGTTGTTGTGCATACGCACAGGTGTGTGCGCACGCACATGCTCTGTTTTTCCAAAAATTTAGTGCCTCTAAGGCATCAAACATGACATCCAAAATAGCTTTTCAACCCCGAAACATATTATTCCTCAAAAATACATTATCAAAACGAAAATGCAACTAAAATAAGCCTAGAATTCAATTAAACTAAGCTAACTAAGAAAAACAAAATGCACTAAGCAAAAGCTAAAAGAAGAGAAGAGTTAGAAGGATGTTACCATGATGAGGTGTCTCCCACCTAGCACTTTTATTTATTGTCTTTAAGTTAGACAATTGGGAGAGCCCTTGCTATGGTAGCTTGTGCTTGACTTCCTCACCAATGCTTGAATTTCCAATGTCCTCTGGGATCCCAATCCTAACCATTAACAAAAAAAAGATAACAAAAAATCAAGCTATTTACATATTAACATATTTACAATAGCCAATAATATAACACCACTGCAATTTCCCGGCAGCTACGCCAAAAACTTGATGATGGCCAAAAGTAGGTTTGGAATTTTTTCTTGAAATTGAATTGGTGTTGCAAGTATAGTCCCAAACCCACAATCAAACAACATCAAAGTTTAATTCAAGAATTGTCACAATTAGCACAAAATAACCGGGAGTTTAAAATCTCGGGTCGTTCTTCCTAGGAATTGCAATCAAGTGCTCAATTATTGGCTATGGGGGAATGAGATTTTGATGGCAAGAGGCAAGTAATATAAATAGTAAGGAATGAAAGAAACACACAATAATTAAATATCAAAAGGAATTAAACTCAATGCAATTGATCAAGAGAAAGGAAAATTCAAATGCTAGAAACCTCTTGGCAAGGGTTGAGAGTCAAGGTTACCTATCCTAGCCAATGACCACAAACATATGATGATTATGAAGAGTTAATCCTACTTAGTCAACCCTAACATTGAGGATAAATTAAAAGGTATAATTGATCTCAATCCATAAGTCCTAGTTAACTCACTAAATAACTTGGTGAAAGACTAGCTTCAATGGAAACTAAATCAACTAACTACCCTAATATATCAATCAAGAATGGACATTAATGACTCAAGGTCACCAAAGTCCTCAATTCCAAGCCAAGAGTGAGGAAAACTACACTAAGACTAAGCCAAGCATTTTATCAAACACTTGGTGTGCATGAAAATAAAAGCATATTAAATTAGAATAAAAATAAAATCTAAAACTACCAAATGAAGAATATAACAATAGCAACTCAATTAAATAACAATAAACATAAAAACATCAAATTGCATTAAATAAAAATTAAAATAACAAGACTGTTCATCAACATAAAAAGTAACCAAGATGAGAAATTAACAAGATAAACTAAGAAAATTAAGGTAATAGAACAAAGAAACCTAAAGGAAACTAGATGAAAAGAAGAATTAAAAAGAGAAATTAAAGTAAACTTAATTGCTCCCCCCTTGTTTCCTCTTGAATTCTGCTTGAAATAGCTTCAGAAATGAGTTGGATTGAGTTCTGAAGGCCCAAAAATCGCTGCCAGCGAGTTGCAATTAATGAGGTCACGTGCTAGGACTTGTGCGAATGCACAGTTGTGTGCGTATGCACATTGGCTAAATCTTGACTCATTCGTACGCACACTTAAACTCATGTCCACTGTGGACATATGCATATCATTTTGAAGCCCCGGATGTTAGCTTTCCAATGCTGCTAGAACCGCCTCATTTTGACCTCTGTAGCTCAAGTTATGATCACTTTAGTACCGAGAGGTCTGGATTGACAGCTTTACAAATCCTTCATTTCTTGAATTCTCCCATTTTGCATGCTTTCCTTCCTCACTTCTTCAATCTATATTTGCCTTCAAAATCTTAAATCACTCAACAAACACATCAAGGCATCAAATGGAATTAAAGTGAATAAAATTTAGCAAATAAGGGCCTAAAAAGCATGTTTTCACTTTTAAGCACAATTTAGGGAGAATTTATAAAACCATGCTATTTCATTGAATAAATGTAGGAAAAGTTGATAAAATCCACCCAATTAGAGCAAATAAATACCATGAAATGTGGATTTATCACATCCCTACACTTAAACAATAACATGTCCTCATGCTAAACTCAAGAAAGAAACAAGAAAAGGGGTATTACATTTATTCAAAGCAAGGAAACTACCTATATGCAATCTATCTAAATGAATGCAACTACTTAGTTAAAATAAATCAATTTCCAAGAATACATATATAAACATAAGGGCTAAAGCAATTTCAATCAAATCAAATCCAACAATTGATTAGAGTTATTGAAAAGAGTTTAACAACTTGCAAGAAAGGGGATAATCAAAGGCAAAAACATGTAATTTGTAACACCCTAATATCCAAATCCTTATGCTTGAGTCATAAGTCAATGATAATTAGGTGGTACGACTCTCAATGTGGATTTTTTTTACATAGTTTATAAGTATAATTGAAAGGAGTATTAATCGAGAAGCCTGAAAAGGAGTAAAAATAAAATCGCGAAGTCGAAAGCGATATACAGATAAAGGCATAAAGGAGAATAAGAGAAGGACAGTATATAGATATATAATATAAGTAAATAGCCACTAGTCGCGAGCCGTGAAGTTCAGGCCGACTAGGGTACAGTATGAAATTAGTTGAAAACAGTATCTCCTAATCTCTCCCAAAGAAACATAAGAGTCTCTATAGGCAAGTTCAAAAGAGTTCAATACATAATATAGGCTTTTCAAAATAAAAGTGGAGAGATTCTAAGCAAAATATAAAGTGGAGAATATAAAGATCTTTGCCAACTCTCAAATGAACCACAGCTCACTTCTAAGCACCTGGACCTGTATCTGAAAAACAAGATATATATACGGAATGAGAACCCCGGACCCATGGGTTCCCAGTACGGTAAAAGTGCCAAATAAATACAATGCATTGTAACAAAAACTCACTAAGCTTCCTAAACTTCCTTTCACCAAGTATTCATCCTATGTTCTCGCAAATCCATGAATAGGCAACTGTCATAAGGGAATGCTAAATCTAATTCATATTTCTCGTGTTTCCTAACTTTCTAACTCTCCGAAAATTCACAATCAGAATTATAAACAAAACCATCACCAGCTATTCTGTCTCAGAAATTCTATATCAATACCTCATATCCTCACCTGGAGCAAGTGAAATCAATTCATTGCATCTACCCAAGGAGCTCAAATCATCTCAGTCTCTACCTGGAGCAAGTGAAATCACTTCACTGCGTCTACCCAGGGTATTCAAATTATCTCATTCTCTACCTGGAGCAAGTGAAATCACTTCACTGCATCTACCTAGGGAGCTCAATTAACTCATCCAATAATCATCATCATTATTCAATTACATCATCAATTCATCTCATCAAGAACAGCCTTCAGCGTCAACCGACATCAGCATGAGGGACCTCTCAGTTATACAAACACAAGCAATACAGACAAGTAATACACAATAAGGTAGAAGTAAAACAAGTAGCACATAATCAGGTAGCATAGCTTATATGATATAGCAATCCAAAACAAATAGGCAAACCCGAACAATTCAAACATATGCAAATGATGTATGCCTGCCCTATGGCTGATGAGTCTCATCTGTTAGTTATAAATCCAACCTAACAAGTCCTGGTAGCTAACCATTGGACTGTCCCTCTATCGTGCATCCTCGACTCGAGTTATTCGTAATCATAATCATATTCACACAACACCCACACTGTTGTTTATCCACGGGGGCGAGCTCATCCGGAACATTCACAGTGTCCAGCCACACTTACGACATAGGGTCAATAGAATCTCGGATCTTAACCTAGAGCAAGTGGAGCCTACCCAGTGCATCTACCCAAGGAAATCCGAAACTCAGATAATTTCACAAATCTCAAATCATCCTCGACTGGCCACTGCATCTACCCCAGGAGTTGCAAACCAAATCCGGAGCAAGTGGAATCAATGCCACTAAATCTACCCAGGCAGGTATGTCTCACCACATCGCGGAGCAAGTAGAATCAATGCCACTGCATCTACCCAGGCATGTATATCTCACCACATCCCGGAGCAAGTGGATCAATGCCACTGCATCTACCCAGACAGGTATTTAAAAGCTCAACCTGGAGCGAGTGGAATCACCACTACTGCCACTACTACCCAAGCGTCACAATCTCTGACTTAGAGCAAGTGGAACGAACCACAACCCTCGCTACTACCTAGGCACCTCAAACATACATGCACTTTAACTCCGTAATTAAACTCATTCATCATAATCCTCCTTCCCATCTCATACCCGGAGCAAGTGGACAACGCCACTGCCTACTACATGGGGTCACACACCACATTCAACATGTTCCATCATTATTCCTTTATCGCATTTAGTCATTAATCATATACATATACATACACATACACAGCTATAACTCAATTCTTATCACAGCCATCTGACTCATACTGTACACAGCACTTTCACCTTCATCCTTAACAACTCATACAATCATCATTACTCATCATTCATCATTGGTTCTCACTTTACATCATTCACAAGTTACCACATGTCCTAGATTCTTTTTATTACTAGGCATACTATCATAATTTAGGGCTTAAAGGATGAAAGTGGAGGCTTAGAAGTCTGAAATTTGGCATTAAATACTCAAAAATCTCTTTTTGCTGAAAACGAGGTCACGCGTTCGCGTCGCCCATGTGCACGCGTGGAAAACAGAGAAAAACATGTGACGCATGCGCATCAGCCACGCGTACGCGTGGGTGCGTTGAAGAGCAGCACAACTCTCTGGATTTACTACTGGGCGCCTGCATTAATACAGCGACGCGTACGCGTCGGCCAGGCGCACGCGTGAGGGAGTAAAAATCATGGGTGACGCGTGCGCGTGGGCCATGCGTGCGCGTCGGAGTACGTTTTACCAAAAATTTTACTAAGTTAAAAACCTGCAGAATTACATTTTCAAACCCCAAACTTCCAACACGCATAACTTCTTCTACAAAATTCCTTCTTCAACCATTTCTAAATCATTGGAAAGATCGTTGAATAAACTTTCATAAAAACCCAATTTTTTGAAGAATTCCAAACTTCGAGGGCCGAGTTACGGACCGCCGAAGTTGGTCAAAAATCCGTTTTAACTCAGGAACAGAAATTACCAATTTTCCAATGTTCACAACCCAAATTCATTTCCACTCATCCAAATGACCACAATCCAACCACATTCACATAATTACACTCAACCAATATCAAACCTATCTCATCTACACAATTTCACCCAAAACCATCAAATTCCACACCTCAATTCCTCAAACCTTATTATTTAATAATCAAACCAATTATTCACACATTCAATATTTAAAATCCATCCAATCTCTTATGTCACCACACAATACACACATCAACTTACCTTCCTTACCAATTTCCGGCCTCCGGCCCAAATTCACAATTTAATTGCATATTCCACAAACCAATATTTCATTATCGAATTCATCAAATTCTCAACACAGCAAACATACAAATTCACATAATTCTCAACCCAATCATTAATTTTGCATTACATATCAACTATGCATATTAGTACTAACCATTCACACAAACCAAACTTAATCCTAAGGACATCTAGCCTAGAAATTCTCATCACACTACACGGTACTTAAATAAAATTTAAACCGTACCTCAATGACGGCGTTTTGAACCCAAACTTGAATTCTCTTCTCCGAGGCCCACAAGTTTAAACCTCCACACTAAAGTTCCACAAGCAAGTTGAATCTTCCCATTGTGCACCAAAATCACCAAATACACTAACATAACCAATTTCACACATATACATCAACCTAGGATTCATGAAAATGATAAATCACAAGGGTTGGAGGGTTTCTTACCTTAACCCACTGAAGTTTGTGATGAATATCACCCATGGCTCATACTAGAGCACTCCTAAACAACCAAAATCACAAGATTTCCTCAAAACCCAACCCAAATTCGAATTTAAAGAGGAAAATGAAAACTGGGCAGAAGATAGTTGATTACTCACAACAAAACTTAGATATAATTATAGAGGATGATAAGAGCGATGCGTGGCCGTAAACGGCTCGTCAATCGGAGTTCCGGAGAGAAAGTTATAGTGGTTTGAAGATCAAAGAGAGTTAGGGTTTCTCTCTTCTCACCTCTCTCTTTTCATTTCAGCAACAAACACACTAAATGAGGGTTGTGGTGGCTGAATGGCTTTAAGTTAAGGCTTATATACGCTGGGCTTAGGTCCACTATGGCCCAAATCACTTGGTTTAGTCCGTTGGCCCAACTTTGGGCCAAAACCTTCAAGATTAGAGCTTTAAATCGAATTTTAAATATTTCTACCTGTCCTAATTATAAATCCTAATTTATTAGCCTTATTTACTTATAATCAATTTTTTCCAGCTACAGTACCAAACAGATCTCAGCCAGTACTGTCGGTCAAAATTCCAGTGCGAGTTTTCATTCAGAAAACTAAATTTTCTGACTCAGAAAAATTCATTGAGTCCAAATATCATATTTAAATTATCAAATTCCGATTGCTAAATTTTCTAACCATATTCGCTCCTATTTAATTTATTATTTAATTAATTACGGTTTTACCGGGTTTTACATTCTACCCCTCTAACAGAAATTTTCGCTCTCGAAAATTCCATCCGCCACCACGAGTATGTGAGCGTAATCTGCCTTTATATCCAATGCATAATAGTCCCAAGGTCTTTTCACTCAGCGCGCTTCCGCTGCAGCGCTCTGATTCCTTTATCTCTGAGGATCTCGATCATTCGTTCAACGCCAACCAACAGCCTCGTTCCTTACTTTTATCGTCTCATCAACTCACATTTTATTAAATCTCAAATCATGTCATCAATAATATCACCATCATCATTAATCATAGTCATCATCCCACATCACTATAATTAACCAAAGATCATCACCATACTTTAATCATACTCCATCACTATCATCTCTCTGTCAAGCTAATTACCCCTAATCACAGCTCAACTCCAAGCATAACCTCCAGACTTAACTTTTTATTCCCAAACCCACGAATTTATATATAAATTGCTGTTTTAAAGTCTTTGAATAATTAATCAAAACTCTCTTCGTTTTTAGAAATCAAATGAGTTTGAAATAACAAGTTAACAAAATCATAAGAATCCGATTTCCTTTAATAATCTATAAAAGCATTCGAAACACATCTCTTTTGTTAAAGTTACTCAAATCAAAAATCATTTTCAAAACCATAACCAACCCTCTTTCAAATTCTTGGGAAAATTTCGACAGCACCTCCCCTAAAAACTGGAATTTGCCACCCTTCATGGGTTCCCTCAAACCAATCTCAATACAACATTGGCATTTCAATTTAATGTTTTTTTTTTCAAATTTGTCTTTCAAAACCAACAATTATAAATCTCAATCTAAATCCAAGGTCACCATGACCAAATATCATAGTACTCATATCTCAAACACGGCGACTTGCACTCACTCATCATCTAAATCCAATTACGCATCAACGATCAGTTTCTTAAGTACTAAACCACAACTTAACTTGAATGGCATTTCAAATCAACGTTTCTAAATCCATCATTTAGGACCATTCCTTATCTATTTAAATCAAAGGAACAAAAAGTCACGGGTTCAATCCGTTTCACCAAAAATCCAGAAATCAACCAACTAAATAACAAACACAACATATCAATCTCAAGAAAAAGTCGTTTACATCACAGGCATTGATCCATTTGTATTAATTTGCTAAACTTATCAGGTATTCAAGGCCTAAATTCATACTCTACCTACCTCAACACTTAACAATTCGCCATCTACCCAATATAATTCTAATTCAGATCCTAATCATTCAAGGCCTATAACATAAGTTTTCTGATAATTAATCACGTCTCAATTCCTATACAAGTGTTCAATTTCACAAACTTTTGTCCCCATTCAAATCCAACTATTCCAATGTAAATTACAAGCCCCTTCTGCTCTAAATGATCAGTTTCCAACCAACTCAAACCTAATTAAACAAATCGTTCGAGCAACTATTCACCTCCAAGTATATCACTCATCAATCCAAAATTAACACACCATTCTCACATATACCACTTCCAAGATTCCTATCACGGTGTTCCCTCACCGGTTCGTTCTTGGGAATTCCTCCCCGGTTACTTCATTCTTGTCCATGAGACACCATTCGAATCTTGTCCACACTAGACAAGCGATATCGAAGTGATCAGTCTCAATATCTCAAGTTAAGTGCTTCAAGTTGCCAAAGGTACACTCATGAACTTCATGCTAGATGTATCAACTAGATACCCTAACTAGCACAGGCACAGACTCAGAGTATAGATTGAAGCATAAGTAGTTCCATCCCACAGGCTCACGAGGATGAACTGCTCTGATACCATAATGTAACACCCTAATATCCAAATCATTATGCTCGAGTCATAAGTCAATGATAATAAGGTGGTACGACTCTCAAGGTGGATTTTTTTTACATAGTTTATAAGTATAATTGAAAGGAGTATTAATCGAGAAGCCTGAAAAGGAGCAAAAATAAAATCGCGAAGTCGAAAGTGATATACAGATAAAGGCATAAAGGAGATTAAGAGAAGGACAGTATATAGATATATAACATAAGTAAATAGCCACTAGTCGCGACCCACGAAGTTTAGGCCGGCTAGGGTACAGTATGAAAGTAGTTGAAAACAGTATCTCCTAATCTCTTCCAAAGAAACATAAGAGCCTCTATAGGCAAGTTCAAAAGAGTTCAATACATAATATAAGCTTTTCAAAATAAAGGTGGAGAGATTCTAAGCAAAATATAAAGTGGAGAATATAAAGATCTTCGCCAATTCTCAGATGAACCACAGCTCACATCTGAGCACCTGGACCAGTATCTGAAAAATAAGAGATATATACGGTAAAAGTGCTAAATAAATACAATGCATCGTAATAAAAACTCACTAAGCTTCGTAAACTTTCTTTCACCAAATATTCATCCTATGTTCTTACTAATCCATGAATAGGCAATTGTCATAAGGGAATGCTAAATCTAATTCATATTTCTCATGTTTCCAAAACAATTCACAATCAGAATTATAAACAAAACCATCACCAGCTATTCTGTCTCAGTAATTATATATCAATACCTCATCACCTGGAGCAAGTGAAATCAATTTATTGCATCTACCCAGGGAGCTCAAATCATCTCAGTCTCTACCTGGAGCAAGTGAAATCACTTCACTGCGTCTACCTAGGGAATTCAAATTATCTCATTCTCTACCTGGAGCAAGTGAAATCACTTCACTGCGTCTACCCAGGGAGCTCAATTACCTCATCTAATAATCATCATCATTATTCAATTACATGATCAATTCATCTCATCAAGAACAGCCCTCAGCGTCAACCGATATCAGCATGAGGGACCTCTTAGTTATACAAACACAAGCAATACAGACAAGTAATACACAATAAGGTACAAGTAAAACAAGTAGCACATAATCAGGTGACATAGCTTATATGATATATCAATCCAAAACAAATAGGCATACCCAAACAATTCAAACATATGCAAATGATGTATGCCTGCCCTATGGCTGATGAGTCTCATCTGTCAGTTATAAAGCCAACCCAACAAGTCCTGGTAGCTAACCATTGGACTGTCCCTCAGTCGTGCATCCCCGACTCGAGTTATTCGAAATCATAATCATAATCACACAACACCCACACTGGTGTTTATCCACGGGGATGAGCTCATCCGAAACTTTCACAGTGTCCGGCAACACTTACGACATAGGGTCAATAGAATCTCGGATCTCAATCTGGAGCAAGTGGAGCCGACCCACTGCATCTACCCAAGAAAATCCAAAACTCAGATAATTTCATAAATCTCAAATCAACCTCGACTAGAAGCAAGTGGGGGCTAACCACTGCATCTACCCCAGGAGTTGCAAACCAAACCCGGAACAAGTGGAATCAATGCCACTGCATCTACCCAGGCAGGTATGTCTCACCACATCCCGGTGCAAGTGGATTAATGCCACTGCATCTACCCAGGCAGGTATTTAAAAGCTCAACCTGGAGCGAGTGCAATCACCACTACTGCCGCTATTACCCAGGCGTCACAATCTCTAACTTAGAGCAAGTGGGACGAACCACAACCCTTGCTACTACCCAGGCACCTCAAACATACATGCATTTTAACTCCGTAATTAAACTCATTCATCATAATCCTCCTTCCCATCTCATACCCGGAGCAAGTGGACAACGCCACTGCCTACTACCTGGGGTCACACACCACATTCAACATGTTCCATCATTATTCTTTTATCGCATTCAGTCATTAATCATATACATATACATATACATACACAACTATAACTCAATTCTTATCATAGCCATTCGGCTCATACTGTACACAGCACTTTCACCTTCATCCTTAACAACTCATACAATCATCATTACTCATCATTCATCATTGGTTCTCACTTTACTTCATTCACAAGTTACCACATGTCCTAGCTTCTTTTCATTACTAGCCATACTATCATAATTTAGGGCTTAAAGGATGAAAGTGGAGGCTTAGAAGTCTGAAATTTGGCTTTAAATACTCAAAAATTTCTTTTTGCTGAAAACGGAGTCACGCGTGCGCGTCGCCCATGCGCACGCGTGGAAAGTGGAGAAAAACATGTGATGCGTAAGTGTCGCCCACGCCCATGCATGGAAAGATGGAAAAGTCGAGTGACGTGTGCGCATCAGCCACGCGTACGCGTTGGTGCGTTTTGTGCTCTTCGCACAAAACCAGCACAACTCTCTGGATTTACTACTGGGCGCCTGCATCAATAAAGCGACGTGTACGCATCGGCCAGGCGCACGCGTGAGGGAGTAAAAATCATGGGTAACGCATGCGCGTGGGCCATGCGTGCGCGTCAGAGTACGTTTTACCAAAAATTTTACTAAGTTAAAAAGCTGCAGAATTGTATTTTCAAACCCCAAACTTCCAACACACATAACTTCTTCTACAAAATTCCTTCTTCAACCATTTCTGAATCATTGGAAAGATCGTTGAATAAACTTTTATAAAAACACAATTTTTTGAAGAATTCCAAACTTCGAGGGCCGAGTTACGGACCGCCGATGTTGGTCAAAATTCCGTTTTTACCCAAAAACAGAAATTACCAATTTTTCCAACGTTCACAACCCAAATTCATTTCCACTCATCCAAATGATCACAACCCAACCACATTCACATAATTACACTCAACCAAAACCAAACCTATCTCATCTACTTAATTTCACCCAAAACCATCAAATTTCACACCTTAATTCCTCAAACCTTATTATTCAATAATCAAACCAATTATTCACACATTCAATATTTAAAATCCATCCAATCTCTTATGTCACCACACAATACACACATCAACTTACCTTCCTTACCTCTTTCTGACCTCCGGCCCAAATTCACAATTTAATTGCATATTCCACAAACCAATATTCATTATCTAATTCATCAAATTCTCAACACACCAAACATACAAATTCACACAGTTCTCAACCCAATCATTAATTTTGCATTACATATCAACTATACATATTAGTACCAACCATTCACCCAATCCAAACTTAATCCTTGGGGCATCTAGCCTAGAAATTCTCATCACACCACACGGTACCTAAATGAAACTTAAACCGTACCTCAATGATGGCGGTTTGCACCCAAACTTGAATTCTCTTCTCCAAGGCCCACAAGTTTAAACCTCCACACTAAAGTTCCACAAGCAAGTTGAATATTCCCATTGTGCACCAAAATTACCAACTACACTAACATAACCAATTTCACACATATACATCAACCTAGGGTTCATGAAAATGATAAATCACAAGGTCTGGAGGATTTCTTACCTTAACCCACTGAAGTTTGTGATGAATATCACCCATGGCTCATACTTGAGCACTCCTAAACAACCAAAATCACAAGATTTCCTCAAAACCCAACCCAAATTCGAATTTAAATAAGAAAACAAAAACTAGGCATAGGACTGTGGATTACTCACCATGAAACTTAGATAGAATTGTAGAGAATGATAAGAGTGATGCGTGGCCGTAAACGGCTCGTCAATCGGAGTTCCAGAGAGAAAGTTATGGTGGTTTGAAGATAAAAAAGAGTTAGGATTTCTCTCTTCTCAACTCTCTCTTTTTATTTCAGCAACAAACACACTAAATGAAGGTTGTGGTGGATGAATGGCTTTAAGTTAAGGCTTATATATGCTGGGCTTGGGTCCACTTGGGCCCAAATCACTTAGTTTAGTCCGTTGGCCCAAGTTTGGGCCAAAACCTTCATGATTAGAGCTTTAAATAGAATTTTAAATATTTCTACCTGTCCTAATTATAAATCCAAATTTCTTAGCCTTATTTACTTATAATCAATTTTTTACAGCTGCAGTACCAGACAGATCTCAGCCAGTACAGCCGGTCAAAATCCCAGTGCGCGTTTTTATTCAGAAAACAATGTTTTCCAACTCAGAAAAATTCACTGAGTCCAAAGATCATATTTAAATTATCAAATTCCGATTGCTAAATTTTCTAACCGTATTCGCTGCTATTTAATTTATTATTTAATTAATTACGGTTTTACCGGGTTTTACATTCTACCCCCTAACAGAAATTTTCGCTCTCAAAAATTCCATCCGCCACCACGAGTATGTGAGCGTAGTCTGCCTTTATATCCAACGCATAGTAGTCCCAAGGTCTTTTCACTCAGTGCGCTTCCGCTGCCGTGCTCTGATTCCTTTATCTCTGAGGATCTCGATCATTCGTTCAACGCCGACCAACATCCTCGTTCCTTAGTTTTATCGTCTCATCAACTCACATTTTATTAAATCTCAAATCATGTCATCAATAATATCACCATCATCATTAATCATACTTATCATCCCACATTACTATAATCAACCAAAGATCATCACCATACCTTAATCATACTCCATCACTATCCTCTCTCTCTGTTAAGCTAATTACCCCTAATCACAGCTCAACTCCAAGCATAACCTCCAGACTTACCTTCTTATTCCCAAACCCTCGAATTTATATATAAATTGTTGTTTTAAAGTCTTTGAATAATTAATCAAAACTCTCTTCGTTTTTAGAAATCAAATGAGTTTGAAATAACAAGTTAACAAAATCATAAGAATCCGATTTCCTTTAATAATCTATAAAAGCATTCAAAACACATCTCTTTTGTTAAAGTTACTCAAATCAAAAATCATTTTCAAAACCATAACCAATACTCTTTCAAATTCTTGGGAAAATTTCGACAGCACCTCTCCTAAAAACTAGAAATTGCCACCCTTCACGGGTTCCCTCAAACCAATCTCAATACAACATCGGCATTTCAATTTAATATTTTTTTTCAAATTCGTCTTTCAAAACTAATCATTATAAATCTCAATCTAAATCCAAGGTCACCATGACCAAATATCATAGTACTCATCTCTCAAACACGGCGACTTGCACTCACTCATCATCTAAATCCAATTACACATCAACGATCAGTTTCTCAAGTACTAAACCACAACTTAACTTGACCGACATTTCAAATCAACGTTTCCAAATCCATCATTTAGGACCATTCCTTATCTATTTAAATCAAAGGAACTAAAAGTCACGGGTTTAATCCTTTTCACCAAAAATCCAGAAATCAACCAACTAAATAACAAACACAACATATCAATCTCAACATAAAGTCATTTACATCACAGGCATTTATCCATTTGTATTAATCTGCTAAACTTATCAGGTATTCAAGGTCCAAATTCATACTCTACCTACCTCAACACTTAACAATTCGCCATCTACCCAATATTATTCTAATTCAGATCCTAATCATTCAAGGCCTATAACATAAGTTTTCTGATAATTAGTCACGTCTCAATTCCTACACAAGTGTTCAATTTCACAAACTTTTGTCCCCATTCAAATCCAACTATTCCAATGTCAATTACAAGCCCCTTCTGCTCTAAATCATCATATTCCAACCAACTCAAACCTAATTAAACAAATCGTTCGAGCAACTATTCACCTCCAAGTATATCACTCATAAATCCAAAATCAACATACCATTCTCACATATACCACTTCCAAGATTCCTATCACGGCGTTCCCTCACCGTTTCGTTCTTGGGAATTCTTCCCCGGTTACTTCATTCTTGTCCATGAGACACCATTCGGATCTTGTCCACACTAGACAAGCGATATCGAGGTGATCAGTCTCAATATCTCAAGTTAAGTGCTTCAAGTTACCAAAGGTACACTCATGAACTTCATGCTAGATGTATCAACTAGATACCCTAACTAGCACAGGCACAGACTCAGAGTATGGATTGAAGCATAAGTAGTTCCATCCCACAGGCTAACGAGGACGAACTGCTCTGATACCATAATGTAACACCCTAATATCCAAATCGTTATGCTCGAGTCATAAGTCAATGATAATAAGGTGGTACGACTCTCAAGGTGGAATTTTTTTAAATAGTTTATAAGTATAATTGAAAGGAGTATTAATCGAGAAGTGTAAAAAGAAGTAAAAATAAAATCGCAAAGTCGAAAGTGATATACAGATAAAGGCATAAAGGAGACTAAGAGAAGGACAGTATATAGATATATAACATAAGTAAATAGCCACTAGTCGCGACCCGTGAAGTTTAGGCCGGCTAGGGTACAGTATGAAAGTAGTTGACAACAGTATCCTAATCTCTCCCAAAGAAACATAAGAGCCTCTATAGGCGATGAGCGGATAATTTATACCCTTTTTGGCATTGTTTTTACATAGTTTTTAGTATGTTTTAGTTACTTTTTATTATATTTTTATTAGTTTTTATGTAAAAATCACATTTCTGGAATTTACTATGAGTTTATGTGTTTTTCTGTGATTTCAGGTATTTTCTGGCTGAAATTGAGGAACCTAAGCAAAAATCTGATTCAGAGGCTGAAAAAGGACTGCAGATGCTATTGGATTCTGACCCTTCTGCACTCGAAGTGGATTTTCTGGAGCTACAGAAGCCCAATTTGCGCGCTCTCAATTGAGTTGGAAAGTATACATCCTGAGCTTTCCAGCAATATATAATAGTCCATACTTAGCTCGAGATTTGATGGTCAAAGACAGCCTAAAACATCTTGGCGTAAAACGCCCAAACTGGCACCAGAATTGGAGTTAAACACCCAAACTGGCACCCAAACTGGCGTTTAACTCCAGGAACAGCCTATGCACGAAAAAGCTTCAATGCTCAGCCCAAGCACACACCAAGTGGGCCCCGAAAGTGGATTTCTGCACTATCTGCACTTAGTTACTCATTTTCTGTAAACCTAGGTTACTAGTCTAGTATAAAAACTACTTTTAGAGAATTATTCTATATCTTTGGATCATCTTTGGATCATCATATGTAACTTTCACATCTTGGAACCGCCATGGGAGACTGGCCATTTGGCCATGCCTAACCCTTTTTCACTTATGTATTTTCAACAGTGGAGTTTCTACACCCCATAGATTAAGGTGTGGAGTTGTGCTGTTCTTCATGAATTAATACAAGTACTATTGTTTTTCTATTCAATTCACGCCTACTTATTCTCCAAGATTTACTCTCGTACTTAATTCAGTTAAGTTAGAATGAAGGGGTGACCCGTGACAATCACCCAATCTTCGCCAAGATCCGCGTGCCTGACAACCACAAAGCGGTCTACATGATGTTCAACGTAGTCATTGGACGACAGCCGGAGTATATTCTCTTAAATATCTAATATACGGACCGAGTCCGTGAGATTAGTATCTTCGTGGTATAAGCTAGAATCATTGGCAGCATTCCTGGGATCCGGAAAGTCTAAACCTTGTCTGTGGTATTCTGAGTAGGATCCGGGAAGGGATGACTGTGACGAGCTTCAAACCTGTGAATGTTGGGTGCAGTGACAGTGTGCAAAAGGATCAATCGATTCTATTCCGACACTAGCGGGAACCGACAGATGATTAGCCATGCGGTAGCTGTGCCTGGTATTTTTCATCCGAGATGAGAAATCCGACAGTTGATTAGCCGTGCAGAAACCGTAGAGGACCATTTTTACTGAGAGGATCTTACAGCTTGCCATGGAAGGGAGCATGCCTGGTTGGAAGGAGACAATAGGAAAGCAGAGGTTTAGAAGCAACAAAGCATCTCCAGACGCTTATCTGAAATTCCCACCAATGAATTACATAAGTAACTTTATTTTATTTTATGTTTTATTTATATTTTAATTATCAAAACCTCATAACCATTTGAATCTGCCTGACTGAGATTTACAAGATGATCATAGCTTGCTTCAAGCCGACAATCTCCATGGCATCGACCCTTACTCACATAAGGTTTATTACTTGGACGACCCAGTGCACTTGCTGATTAGTTGTGCGGAGTTATGAAAAGTGTGAATCATGATTTTCCCACACCAATAAGCAAGTTCAAAAGAGTTCAATACATAATATAAGCTTTTAAAAATAAAGGTGGAGAGATTCTAAGCAAAATATAAAGTGGAGAATATAAAGATCTTCGCCAACTCTCAGATGAATCACAGCTCACTTCTGAGCACCTGGACCCGTATCTGAAAAACAAGAGATATATACGGAATGAGAACCCCCGACCCATGGGTTTCCAGTACGGTAAAAGTGCCAAACAAATACAATGCGTCATAATAAAAACTCACTAAGCTTCCTAAACTTTCTTTCACCAAGTATTCATCCTATGTTCTCACTAATCCATGAATAGGCAACTGTCATAAGGGAATGCTAAATCTAATTCATATTTCTCATGTTTCCTAAACAATTCACAATCAGAATTATAAACAAAACTATCACCAGCTATTCTGTCTCAGCAATTCTATATCAATACCTCATATCCTCACCTGGAGCAAGTGAAATCAATTCATTGCATATACCCAGGGAGCTCAAATCATCTCAGTTTCTACCTGGAGCAAGTGAAATCACTTCACTGCGTCTACCCAGGGAATTCAAATTATCTCATTCTTTACCTGGAGCAAGTGAAATCACTTCACTGCGTCTACCCAGGGATCTCAATTACCTCATCCAATAATCATCATCATTATTCAATTACATCATCAAATCATCTCATCAAGAACAGCCCTCAGCGTCAACCGACATCAGCATGAGGGACCTCTCAGTTATACAAACACAAGCAATACAGACAAGTATATCTCACCACATCCCGGAGCAAGTGAATTAATGTCACTGCATCTACCCCGGCAGGTATATCTCACCACATCCCGGAGCAAGTGGATCAATGCCACTGCATCTACCCAGGCAGGTATTTAAAAGCTCAACCTGGAGCGAATGGAATCACCACTACTGCCGCTACTACCCAGGCACCTCAAACATACATGCATTTTAACTCCGTAATTAAACTCATTCATCATAATCCTCCTTCCCATCTCATACCCGGAGCAAGTGGACAACGCCACTGGCTACTACCCGGGGTCACACATCACATTCAACATGTTCCATCATTATTCCTTTACCCCAATTAGTCATTAATCATATACATATACATACTCAGCCATAACTCAATTCTTATCACAGCCATCCGGCTCATACTGTACACAACACTTTCACCTTCATCCTTAGCTACTCATACAATCATCATTACTCATCATTCATCATTGGTTCTCACTTTACTTCTTTCACAAGTTACCATATGTCCTAGATTCATCATACTATCATAATTTAGGGCTTAAAGGATGAAAGTGGAGGCTTAGAAGTCTGAAATTTGGCTTTAAATACTCAAAAATCTAATTTTGCTGAAAACAGGGTCACGCGTGCGCGTCGCCCCTACGCACACATGGAAAGCGAAGAAAAACATGTGACTCATAAGTGTCACGCACGCCCATGCATGGAAAGATGGAAAAGTCGAGTGACGCGTGTGCATCAGCCATGCGTACGCGTGGGTGCGTTTTGTGCTCTTCGCACAAAACCAGCACAGTACCAGCACAACTCTCTGGATTTACTACTGGGCGCCTAGATCAATACAGCGACACGTACGCGTCAACCAGGCGCACGTGTGAGGGAGTAAAAATCGTGGGTGATGCGTGCGCGTCGGCCATGCGTGTGCGTCGGAGTATGTTTTACCAAAAATTTTACTAAGTTAAAAAGCTGCAGAAATACATTTTCAAACTCCAAACTTCCAACACACATAACTTCTTCTACAAAATTCTTTCTTCAACCATTTCTGAACCATTGGAAAGATCGTTGAATAAAATTTCATAAAAATCTAATTTTGAAGAATTCCAAACTACGAGGGCCGAGTTACGGACCGCCGAAGTTGGTCAAAATTCCGTTTTTACCCAAAAACATAAATTACCAATTTTTCCAATGTTCACAACCCAAATTCATTTTCACTCATCCAAATGACCACAACCCAACCACATTCACATAATTACACTCAACCAAAACCAAACCTACCTCATCTACACAATTTCACCTAAAACCATCAAATTCCATACCTCAATTCCTCAAACCTTATTATTCAATAATCAAACCAATTATTCACATATTCAATATTTAAAATCCATCCAATCTCTTATGTAACCACACAATACACACATCAACTTACCTTCCTTACCTCTTTCCGGCCTCCCGCCCAAATTCACAATGTAATTGCATATTCCACAAACCAATATTCATTATCTAATTCATCAAATTCTCAACACACCAAACATACAAATTCACACAATTCTCAACCCAATCATTAATTTTGCATTACATATCAATTGTGTATATTAGTACCAACCATTCACACAATCCAAACTTAATCCTAGGAGCATCTAGCCTAGGAATTCCAATCACACTACACGGTACTTAAATGAAACTTAAACCGTACCTCAATGACAGCGGTTCACACCCAAACTTGAATTCTCTTCTCCAAGGCCCAAAAGTTTAAACCTCCTTACCAAAGTTCCACAAGCAAGTTGAATCTTCCCATTGTGCACCAAAATCACCAAATACACTAACATAACCAATTTCACACATATACAACAACCTAGGGTTCATGAAAATGATAAATCATAAGGGTTTGAGGGTTTCTTACCTTAACCCACTGAAGTTTGTGATGAATATCACCCATGGCTCATACTAGAGCACTCCTAAACAACCAAAATCACAAGATTTCTTCAAAACCCAACCCAAATTCGAATTTAAAGAGGAAAATGAAAACTGGGCATAGGACTGGGTATTACTCACAACAAAACTTAGATAAAATTGTAGAGGATGAGAAGAGCGACATGTGGTCGTAAACGGCTCGTCAATCGGAGTTCCGGAGAGAAAGTTATGGTGGTTTGAAGATCAAAGAGAGTTAGGGTTTCTCTCTTCTCACCTCTCTCTTTTCATTTCAGCAACAAACACACTAAATGAGGGTTGTGGTGGCTGAATGGCTTTAAGTTAAGGCTTATATACGCTGGGCTTGGGTCCACTTGGGCCCAAATCACTTGATTTAGTTCGTTGGCCCAAATTTGGGCCAAAACCTTCAAGATTAGAGCTTTAAATCGCATTTTAAATATTTCTACCTGTCGTAATTATAAATCCTAATTTCTTAACCTTATTTTCTTATAATCAATTTTTCTAGCTGCAGTACCAGACAGATCTCAGCCGGTACTGCCGGTCAAAATTCCAGTGCGCGTTTTTATTCAGAAAACAATGTTTTCCGATTCAGAAAAATTCACTGAGTCCAAATATCATATTTAAATTATCAAATTCCGATTGCTAAATTTTCTACCCATATTCGCTCTTATTTAATTTATTATTTAATAAATTAAGGTTTTACCCGGTTTTACATAATTGAGCAATTGAACCCCTCACCGGTTGTGTATACACTCTATTCGCTCAAGTGTTTAGGGTCAATTCACTCAATCCTCCTCTAATCAAGATTTCTAAGATTTGTTTTTCATATAACAATAAACAATTATTCAATGTATGCATACAAGTATCATGAGGACTTTTCATGGTTATAATGGGGTTAGGGTAAAGGTAATGATGCATATGGTCAAGTGAGCTTGAAATTTGAATCTTTGACTAACTTAATCTCTCACCTAACCTACATAAAAACCTATATAATTCAAATGCAAACCTAACTACCAATTCTTCATTTTTTTTTCACACACTCATGCATTCTTTTCAATCACATCTCATATGCATTGTTATTACTTTTCTTTGGGGCTAACATTTGTCCCCTTTTTATTGCTTTCAATTTCTCTTTTTCTTTTCTTTTCTTTTTCTTCTTTTTATTATTTTTTTCCTCTTTTTTTTTCAAACTAAAATATGTATAAGAGCATCAAAAATACACTTTTATAGCAACCAATGCTCCCAAGCTTTCCCACACTTGAATGATACACACTCTCACTAGCCTAAGGTAATCAAAAATCTAAATTAAATACATTTATTGTTTTTCACTTAGCGGTAGTGATGTGCTAAAATTAAAAACAAAAGGGAATTAAAATAAGCTCAAAGATGGTTAACAAAGGAATATAAAAGGGTAAGCTATTTGGGTAAGTGAGCTAAATGAAATGATGGCCTCAATCATATAAATGCATATATGATGTATCCACACAATTAGGCTCAAACTCACATGCTTATGTGTTCTTACCTCAAAAACATGTTCCACAATATATTTCAAGCAAGTTTCAATCAAAAGTTCCAACTCAAATGAATTAGGATATCAATGCCTTATCAAGAATGTTTTTCTAGGAAAATTTCATTATTTTAACTAAGCTTATTATTTATATGAAAGGAAATTCAATAAACTAAGAAAAATACAATTAGATCTCTAAAATATATACAAACTAAGAAAAAATAAAATGTAAAAGTGTTTAGGATTAGAATTTGTCACCCAAGATTGCCAATCGGTGACGACCTCCCTACATTTAAAGAGTTGCATGGTCCTCCGTGCATTCAAAGGCGAACAAGGGGGTACAGCGACTATACGAATTGCCACCTTCAGCTGGTGGATCAACCGGCTGCTGCATGTTCTTCCTCCCGCTTCCCTTGTTGCTAATGGTGCATCATTTATGAAAAATAGAAAACAAGATGGCAATACAAGTAAATGCAAAAATAAGGAAGCATAGATTGTTGGAATGAGGTGATGAATCACTAAAATGAAGTGAACGAATTAGTTTGTGACATGAAAGAAATAAGTGTGTGAATTCTAAGTTGCACGCGGTTTAGAACACACAAACTAGCATAGAAAGCTATGTCACAATTACACAAAAGAAGCATGCACTTCACTCATTCTAGTGTGCTTGAGATACTTTAAAAGAAACTTGTAGGTTAAGATAAACAAACAAGTAATGAAGAAGCACAAGAGCATTCAAGCAAGAATCAAGCAATTGTGAAATAGATGATAGAGAAAAGTTTGTTTGCAACGCCTAAATGACATGAAGTAGAAAAACATGACAAGCATAGTCCACAAAGCTTAAAAAGCTCAAAAAATGTCACTAGGTAAGCTTATGATCCAATTTCACAATTCCTTAATTTCAATGCATCAACTAGGTGACTTAAATAAAAATTAATCATAGCAAACATCACCAAACAAAAAATGCATTAACTAAAAAAAATTGCCTAATGAGAGATAGTGAATTCAAATTATATGGTAGCTACAACATGCAATTTAGAAATCCAAAGACATTCTCAAAGGCAATGTTATGCGTACTTGGTATGCACAAATATTCAACATTCAAAATTCAATACCAAGTAACAATTTATAACCTCAACAAAGAATTCCAACAACAAATATTTATAACAATGATGCTAAAATAACATCCAATCAGTAATCAGCAGCAATATCTCAATAGAATCAACAAATCAAAGCAATAATTCAACAGTTAGCACCAAAATAGAAAATTAAAATAACAAACTAACTAACTAACAAAATAACTAAAGAAGATGATGGTGGATGGTGAGTCATAGTGATAGATGATGGTTGGAGGGGGGAAGGGGAAAGAAGAGGGGGGAAGAGAAAAGAAGAAAAGAAATAGAAATAAGAGAAGAAAAGAAGTAAGGTGGTGTGAGAGAGGATTTGTGCGTGCGCACACCCGTGCGTGCGTACACACAAAGGGTGTAAAATGGGGGTTGTGCGTGAGCATAAGCATGTGCGAGTGCTCCGGGAAGAACGTCAGAATCGCGTTGTGCGTTGGTGCACGAAATTGTGATCCTTAACAACGGCGCCAAAAACTTGGTGCTCGAAATGTAATTCACACACTTTGTCACAACTTCGCACAACTAACCAGCAAGTGCACTGGGTCGTCCAAGTAATAAACCTTATGTGAGTAAGGGTCGATCCCACGGAGATTGTCGGCTTGAAGCAAGCTATGGTCACCTTGTAAATCTCAGTCAGGTGGATTCAAATGGTTATGGAGTTTTAATAATTAAAATATAAAATAAAGATAGAGGTACTTATGTAATTCATTGGTGAGAATTTCAGATAAGCGTATGGAGATGCTTTTGTTCCTTCTGAACCTCTGCTTTCCTACTGTCTTCATCCAATCCTTCATACTCCTTTCCATGGCAAGCTTTGTGTAGGGCATCACCGTTGTCAATGGCTACTTTCTGTCCTCTCAGTGAAAATGGTCCAAGATGCGCTGTCACCGTACGGCTATTCATCCGTCAGTTCTCGATCATACTAGAATAGGATTCAGTAATCCTTTTGCGTCTGTCACTATGCCCAGCTCTCGCGAGTTTGAAGCTCGTCACAGCCATCCCTTCCCGGATCCTACTCGGAATACCACAGACAAGGTTTAGTCTTTCCGAACCTTAAGAATGGCTGCCAATAGTTCTAGCCTATACCACGAAGACTCTGATCTCACAATCAGGAGGCTAAGAGATACGCATTCAAGCTTCTTTGCATGTAGAACAGAAGTGTTTGTCAGGCACGCGTTCATAAGTGAGAATGGTGATGAGCGTCACATAATCATCATATTCATCATGTTCTTGTGTGCGAATGGATATCTTAGAGAAGAAATAGGCTTGAATTGAATAGAAAAACAATAGTACTTTGCATTAATTCATGAGGAACAACAGAGCTCCACACCTTAATCTATGGTGTGTAGAAACTCTACCGTTGAAAATACATAAGTGATAATGGTCCAGGCATGGCCGAATGGACAGCCCCCATAAAGGTCTAAGATAGCATAAAACTAATCAAAGATCAGATGATCATAAGATGATAGTAAAAAGTCCTATTTATACTAAACTAGTTACTAGGGTTTACAGAAATGAGTAAATAATGCAGAAATCCACTTTCGGGCCCACTTAGTGTGTGCTTGGGCTGAGTATTGAAGCTTTCACGTGCAGAGGTCTTCCTTGGAGTTAAACACCAGTTTGTAACCTGTTTCTGGCGTTTAACTCTGCTTTGCAACCTGTTTCTGGCGTTTAACTCCAAAATAGGGCAGAAAGTTGGCGTTGAACGCCAAATTGAGTCATCTAAACTCGGAAAAAGTATGGACTATTATATATTGCTGGAAAGCCCTAGATATATACTTTCTAATGCAATTGAGAGTGTGCCATTTGGACTCCTGTAGCTCCAGAAAATCCACTTTGAGTGCAGGGAGGTCAGAATCCAAAAACATCTGCAGTCCTTCTTCAACCTCTGAATCTGATTTTTGCTCAAGTCCCTCAATTTCAGCCAGAAATTACCTGAAATCATATTGGTTTTTTGCTCTTGCCTTTTGGTTTAAAGAGCTTTTGGCTTTTTTGCTTGCTTTTTCTTTTTCTTTCTGTTTTTTTCGCCATTTTTTCCTTTTTTTTTCGCAAGCTCTTCTCTATTCACTACTTTTTCTTGCTTCAAGAATAAATTTTATGATTTTTC
Source organism: Arachis ipaensis (assembly GCF_000816755.2). Classification (NCBI taxonomy): domain Eukaryota; kingdom Viridiplantae; phylum Streptophyta; class Magnoliopsida; order Fabales; family Fabaceae; genus Arachis; species Arachis ipaensis. The sequence continues at coordinate 109,502,306 of NC_029787.2, forward strand.
AGATTATCAAATAACATGTCTTCTTTTTCATCATTCTTTCAAGAGCCAACATATTTAACATTCATAAACAACAATTTCAAAAGACATATGCACTGTTCAAGCATTCATTCAGAAAATAAAAAGTATTGTCACCACATCAAAATAATTAAACCAGTTTCAAGGATGAATTCGAAACCATGTACTTCTTGTTCTTTTGTAATTAAAACAGCTTTCATTTAAGAGAAGTGATGGATTCATAGGACATTCATAGCTTTAAGGCATAGATACTTAAATACTAATGGTCATATAATAAGACACAAACATAAACATAAAGCATAGTAAATGAAAAATAGAAAATAAGAACAAGGAGATTAAGGAATGGGTCCACCTTAGTGAGGGTGACGTCTTCCTCTTCTTGAAGAACCAATGGTGCTCTTGAGCTCCTCTATGTCTCTTCCTTGTCTTTGTTGCTCCTCCCTCATAGCTCTTTGATCTTCTCTGATCTCATGGAGGATGATGGAGTGCTCTTGGTGCTCCATCCTTAGTTGTCCCATGTTGGAACTTAATTCTCCTAGGGAAGTGTTGATTTGCTCCCAATAGTTTTGTGGAGGGAAGTGCATCCCTTGAGGTATCTCAGGGATTTCATGGTAAGGAATTTCCTCATGCTCTTGTTGAGGTCCATGATCTCTTGTTTGCTCCATCATTTTCTTAGTGATGGGCTTGTCCTCTTCAATGAGGATGTCTCCCTCTATGTCAATTCCAGCCGAATTACAGAGGTGGCAAATGAGGTTAGGAAAGGCTAACCTTGCCAAAGTAGAGGATTTGTCAGCCACCTTGTAGAGTTCTTGAGGTATAATCTCATGAACTTCCACTTCCTCCCCAATCATGATACTATGGATCATGATGGCCCGGTCTATAGTAACTTCAGACCGGTTGCTAGTAGGAATGATTGAGCGTTGAATAAACTCCAACCATCCTCTAGCTATAGGCTTAAGGTCCAGTCTTCTCAATTGAACCGGCTTGCCTCTTGAGTCAACTTTCCATTGAGCTCCTTCCACACATATGTCCATGAGGACTTGGTCCAACCTTTGATCAAAGTTGACCCTTCTAGTGTAGAGATGTGCGTTTTCTTCCATCATTGGCAAGTTGAACGCCAACCTTACATTTTCTGGACTGAAATCTAAGTATTTCCCCCAAACCATGATAAGCCAATACTTTGGATTGGGTTCACACTTTGATTATGGTTCCTAGTGATCCATGCGTTTGCATAGAACTCTTGAACCATTAAGATCCTGACTTGTTGAATGGGGTTGGTGAGAACTTCCCAACCTCTTCTTCGGATCTCATGTTGGATCTCCGGAAACTCATTCTTTTTGAGCTTGAAAGGAACCTCAGGGATCACTTTCTTCTTGGCCACAACTTCATAGAAGTGGTCTTGATGGACCTTTGAGATGAATCTCTCCATCTCCCATGACTCAGAGGTGGAAGCAAATGTCTTCCCTTTCCTCTTTCTTGAGGTTTTCCTGGCCTTAGGTGCCATTAGTGGTTATGGAAAAATAAAAAGCAATGCTTTTACCACACCAAACTTAAAATGTTTGCTCGTCCTCGAGCAAAAGAAGAAAGAAAGAAGGAGAAGAAGAAGAAGAAAAATGAAGGAGAGGGAGAGAGGTGTGTATTCGGCCAAGGGAAAGAAGAAAGGGTTGTGTTGTGTGAAAATGAAGAAGGAAAGAGGGGTTTATATAGGAGTGGGGGAAGGTGTAGGGTTCGGTTATTAGGGTTGAGTTTGGGAGGGAAAAGAGTTTGAATTTTGGAGGTAGGTGGGGTTTTTGGGGAAGAGAAGATGGATGTGAGTGGTGAAGAGGTGATGGGGAAGAGTGATTGAGGTGATTGGTGAGGGGTATTTGTAGAAGAGAGTTATGAAAAGGTGTGAAGAAGAGAGAAGAAAATGTGGGGATCCTGTGGGGTCCACAGATCCTGTGGGATCAAGGACTTAACATCCCTGCTCAAATTAGGCGTGTAAAACGCCCTTTGCATGCATGTCTGGCGTTAAACGCCAGCTTGCTGCTTGTTTTTGGCGTTAAACGCCCATATGTAGCCTGTTTCTGGCGCTTGTTTCTGGCGTTTAACGCCAGCTTGATGCTTCTTTCTGGCGTTAAACGCCAGTTTGATGCTTCTTACTGGCGTTTAAACGCCAGTAAGTTCTTCCTCCAGGGTGAGCTGTTTTTAAAGATGTTTTTCATTCTGTTTTTAATTTTTCAGTAGTTTTTGTGACTCCACATGATCATCAACCTAAAAAAATAGAATAAAATAAAATAGATATAATTAAATAACATTGGGTTGCCTCCCAACAAGCACTTCTTTAATGTCAATAGCTTGACAGTGAGCTCTCATGGAGCCTCACAGATATTCAGAGCATTGTTGGAACCTCCCAACACCAAACTTAGAGTTTGGTTGTGGCCTGCCAACACCAAACTTAGAGTTTGACTGTGGGGGATTTGGTTGACTCTGCAGTGAGAGAAGCTTTTCATGCTTCCTCTCCATGGTTACAGAAGGAGATCCTTGAGTTTTAAACATAAGGTTGTCCTCATTCAGTTGGAGAACCAACTCTCCTCTGTCCACGTCAATCACAGCTCTTGCTGTGGCTAGGAAGGGTCTTCCAAGGATGATGGATTCATCTTCCTCCTTCCCATTGTCTAGGATTATGAAATTAGTAGGGATGTAAAGGCCTTCAACCTTTACGAACATGTCCTCTACTTGTCCATAAGCCTATTTTCTTGAGTTGTCTGCCATCTCTAAAGAGATTCTGGCAGCTTGCACCTCAAAGATCCCAAGTTTTTCCATTACAGAGAGTGGCATTAAGTTTATTCCTGACCCCAGGTCACACAGAGCCTTCTCAAAGGTCATGGTGCCTATGTTACAGGGAATTAGGAATTTACCAAGATCCTATTTCTTTTGAGATAATTTCTACCTATCCAATGTATTTAGTTCATTGGTGAGCAAGGGAGGTTCATCTTCCCAGGTCTCATTACCAAATAATTTGGCATTCAGCTTCATGATTGCACCAAGGTATTTAGCAACTTGCTCTTCAGTAATGTCTTCATCCTCTTCAGAGGATGAATACTCATCAGAGCTCATGAAGGGCAGAAGGAGGTTCAATGGAATCTCTATGGTCTCTAGATGAGCCTCAGATTCCTTTGGTTCCTCAAAGGGAAACTCCTTATTGGTCACTGAGCATCCCAGGAGGTCTTCCTCACTAGGATTCACGTCCTCCTCCTCCTCTTTGGGTTCGGCCACACCAAGTAAGGTAATGGCCTTGCATTCTCTTTTTGGATTCTCTTCTGTATTGCTTGGGAGAGTACTAGGAGGAGTTTCAGTGACCCTTTTACTCAGCTGTCCCACTTGTGCCTCCAAATTTCTAATGGAGGACCTTGTTTCATTCATAAAACTTAGAGTGGCCTTAGATAGATCAGAGACTATATTTGCTAAGCTAGATGGACTCTGCTCGGAATTCTCTGTCTGTTGCTGAGTGGATGATGGAAAAGGCTTGCTATTGCTAAACCTGTTTCTTCCACCATTATTAAAGCCTTGTTGAGGCTTTTGTTGATCCTTCCATGAGAAATTTGGATGATTTCTCCATGAGGGATTATAGGTATTCCCATAGGGTTCCCCCATGTAATTCACCTCTGCTATTGCAGGGTTCTCAGGATCATAAGCTTCTTCTTCAGAAGATGTCTCTTGAGTACTGTTGGATGCAGCTTGCAATCCATTCAGACTCTGAGAAATCATATTGGCTTGCTGAGTTAATATTTTATTCTGAGCCAATATGGCATTCAGAGTATCAATTTCAAGAACTCCCTTCATCTGAGGCGTACCATTACTCACAGGATTCCTTTCAGAAGTGTACATGAACTGGTTATTTGCAACCATGTCAATGAGTTTCTGAGCTTCTGCAGGCGTTTTCTTTAGGTGAATGGATCCACCTGCAGAATGGTCCAATGACATCTTTGATAATTTAGATAGACCATCATAGAATATATCCAGGATGGTCCATTCTGAAAGCATGTCAGAAGGACACTTTTTGGTCAGTTGCTTATTCACGAGAGGATTTTTACCAGTAAAGAGATTCATAGAAACAGTTGCGTTGTAGATATAGTCTCTAAACCGACAAAAATCCCTTCGTACAAACGTTTTGGTTGTCACAAGTAACAAACCCCTTTGAAATTGATAATCGAGTATTCAAACCTCGGGTCGTCTTTTTAAGGAACTGCGAGGAAGTATGTTCTTACTATTGGCTATAAAGGTTGTAATCGGGGTTTAGAAGATGAGAAGCAAGTAATTTAGATGACAAGTAAAGTAAATGGCAATTAAAATAAATAAATACTATAAAGCAGGATTCATAAATCAAATTATAATAATCAATTCAAATGTTGGAATAAATAAATAGAAGTAAAACTAAAAGAACATTAAACCTGGGATCCAGAGTTACTCTTAAAACAAGAAGAAATCCTAAATCCTAAAAGAGAGAGAGAGAAGATCTCCCTCTCAACTAAATCTAAATCATTAAAAGGTAAAATATGCCAGCTCTCTTTGAATGGGTGCATTCCCACACTTTATAACCTCTGGTCTATGCTGTCTGTACTTGGATTTGGGCCAAAAAGGGCTTCAGAATTCGATGGGGGCGCATTCTGTAAATTCTGATACGTGGCCCCTGTCACGCGTCCGCGTGGGTCACACGGTCGTGTCATTTGGAGCTTTTCCTTGCTACGCGGTCACGTCAGTCATGCGACCGCGTCATATGCGTTCTGCTTAAGGCGCGCGGTCGCGTCAGTCATGCGGCCGCGTCGCTGCTGATTCGTGCTTGGCACGCGATCGCGTCGTCCATGCGATCGCGTGGATACCAATTTCCTTAAAGCTCCGTTTTGCTTTCTCCTTCCATTTTAGTATGTTTCCTTCTCCATCCTTTAAGTCATTCTGCCTTAGAAAATCTAAAACTACTCAACACACTAATCACGGCATCGAATGGAAATAAAGGTAATTAAATTAATTAATTTTAAAGCTTAGGAAACATGTTTTTCATAATATGACATAATAAGGAAGGGAAAGTGAAACCATACAATTAATGTGAATAAGTAGGTGAAGGATTGTATAAATTACTCAAATTAAGCACAAAAGAACTCATGAAATATGGGTTTATCAACCTCCCCACACTTAAACACTAGCATGTCCTCATGCTAAATCCAAGGTAAATAATTAAGGTTAAAGTGATGGAATGTCATGCAATGCAACCTAATTTGAATGCAACTACCTAAATGAATGATGCATCATGCAATTCTAATTTATTCACTCATATATAAAGCTTACATGTAGTTAAGTTAATTCCCATTCTCAAGGAGTCATGTATGTATATATAGCCAACCCTTAAATAATAAAGCATTTTAGCAAATGAGATGGGAAAGAAAACATTGTACAATACTTGCAAAACAATTAGTGAATTAAGTACAGATATATGTTGATGAGTTATTGAACCCTCACTGGATTTTGTGTTTACTCTCTAGTCACTAGTGTTTATTGGGTTTATTCACTCCTTCTTTCTTTTCATTCTTAATTTCTATAGCTTTGTTCTTCATCTAACCAATCAACAATTATAGAATATAGTCATACCAAAAAGTCATGAGGTCTTAGTTAAGGTTGTAATGGGGCCAAGGTAAAGGTAAGGATTTATGTATAGGGTTAAGTGAGCTAATATGCGAATCCTTAATTAGACTAAGATCTCACCTAACATACATTTTTAGCAAGATAAAACTTCTTTACCTATTCTCCCATATTATCTCACTTATTGTTACATGCTCATGTTTCACTTTTTTATTCTTATCCCATGTGCATTGTTTTTTATTTTGCATTGGAAAATTTCTTTTGTATCCCCTTTTATTCAAATGCTGAAAAAAATAACTTTCTCTCTCTCTTTTTTTTTAATGCACATGGTAATTGAATCACTTAGATTTTTTTTCATGAACATGCTTTCCAAATTTATTTTATTTCTTTTAACTTCTCTTACCTTTTTGTTTCTATCATCCATGTTCCCAAAAGGTTTCCCACATTTAACTCTATTCATGATTTTCTATCTTAAGCTAACCAAGGATTCACTTGGGATTTTCTTTTGTTTTTCTGCTTAAGGCTAGTAATTTGGCTAAATAGAATAAAGGGGTTTTAAAAGGCTCAAGGGGGCTAACAAGGGTGATGTAAAAGGTAGGCTAATTTGGGATAAGTGAGCTAAAATCAAATGATGGCCTCAATCATTTTCTTGGTATGTATCTATTCTATATTCTATAATTGGACATATAGATTAAAGCAAAGGAAAGAGCATCAGAATAAAAAGAAATGTAACACACAGAAATGAAATTATGGTTTGAATGCAACCATACAATTTAAGCTCAAGACTCACAGGCTGTGTGTTCTCTAACTCAAGCATCATATATCATTTATATATTGTATGCAGGTTTAGTTAAAAATTCCCATTATTCTCATAAAAAAATTATTTAGGGTGGCTTTTAAAGTTTTAATGTTCCTCCTTGATGAAATGTTGTCAGCTTAACTACATCATGTAATGCTATATACAAGTTTTGTGGATTTAAATCTGATATGTTCAATTTCCTAGCTTACTTCCTTTTTATATTTTTCAATTTAAACTATACTATCTTATGCTAAAAAGGGTAAACTATACTAATTAATCCACTAATAAATCAGAATTACAAACTAAACTAAATAGCTAAAATAAACTAAATGGCTAAAGTATGAACTAAAGATGCAAAATGCAGAAAATAGAGTAAAAATACATAAAAGAAATGTATAAGTACTCAGAAAATAACAGTAAAAGGAAAAATACAGAAAAATATCCAAAATAAAAGAAAAAGTATGTAGTGGTTCACCAAAATAAACGCCAGAGATGGCGACCTCCCCACACTTAAAAGGAAGCATCGTCCTCGATGCTCAATCAAGCCGGGTGTGAAGGAGTGTCATCACTGGGAGGGATGGTAGCGGGGGTCTCAGTGGTGGTGATGGGCTGAGGGTCTGGCTACTGTGGAGGAGGTGCTGACTGGATCGGGATCTCAAGATCCACAGCCTCAATCTAATGTGGAACCGCTGCCTGTGGTGCGGCTGGTGCTGCCTCCTGGGGGTGGGTCTCTGCCTCGGGCGCATCCGCCTCCTCCTCAGATGCCTCGGATGGTGTGTCGGGCTCGGAGGAGATGTCGCCGAATCGTATCATCAGCTTTAGGTGCTCATAGCGCCGCTTGTTGTGACGCTCCATCTGGTCAAGTCGTCGGAACAAGCGGTGCACCAGATGATAAACGGGCTTTGTGGCAGGTGGAGGTGCAGTGGTGGTAGCAGGGGTAGGTGGTGCAGCAGTGGAGGAAGAGGGTCCAGCAGACTGTGGGACTAACTCATCAGTAGCAGTGAATGGTGCTGGTCTGTGGCCCAGGGCTAAGAAGTTCTGGCTGTGCGGAATGATCTTCTTGTAATCCGCCGCTGGTGGTCTCTCATCGGCATCCTCCCATGGCACGTCAGCTCGACGGCCAAGCTATGTAACTAGATATGGAAAGGGGAGGGTGCCTCGGATGTGGACCCTGGCCATATAATGCCGAATGAAACGTGGCAGATAGAGGTCCTTACCCTCCAGTACACACCAAAGGAGGGTGATCATAGCAGTCGGGATCTCCGTCTCGTGAGTACTCGGCATCACATAATTACTCAAGATCTGATGCCATAACCGAGCCTCATCGTTCAAGTATGCTCTCTTGATCCCTCTAGGCATGGTAGTGTCCTGACCCATCTCCCAAGGAACTGTCGGGTCGAGAGCTATCCGTGCCTTCACGGCATCCCAATCAAACTTCATCTGGCGCATGTCCTCTTCAGCCTTTAAATAACCATCAGGATGATCGGACTTGGCTGGGAGCCGGAGAATGTCCTCTAAGGCCTCCTCAGTGACCAGAATTTGTTTTTCTCTCAGGTTCACTGCATCTAGGGTGGTGAGGTAGTAGTTGCAGTAGAATTCCCGGACCCAAGATGAATTGACCTCTGTCAGTGTTTTCTCCAGAAAGAACCAGCCCCTTTGCTTAATTTGCTCAGTGGTGTACTGCTGGAGGGCTTCTAGAATCTTCAGAGTTCGTTCCAGGTATAGATTTCTGGAGTTTGCAAAAGCCGGTTACTTCAACTCACAGTACCGGTTTGCAAATTTTATAGGATCAGTTGCAGGGAGCAGCTGGTCAGCTTTTTCCTGCTGTGTGAAGTTCTTCTCCCGCCATGAAGAATCATGCATTAGAGCAATGATGGACTGGGAGGAATCTCCTCTCTTGCGCTTGCCAGTAGCTTTGCCTTTTCCTTTCCTTTGTGAGGCAGACATCCTGAAAAACAAAAAAGCAGGATATGGATAAAAATAGGAAAGCAATTAGGCAATTAAATAAAGGAAGCTCAAAGCAGCAAGGGAGAAATAGAATAAGGAAAATGAGTAAATGAAATGTGATTGAATTTATGTTAAATGGAAAAATAATCAATATGCCATGTTTAGAAAGTTAGAGGAAAGTGAAAATAATCAGAAAAGAGATTAAAAGTGTTAGTATGGTTAGAATTTGAAAAAGAAATTAGTAAATGAAAATTAGTGAGTTAGTAAAGTGCGGGTTAAAGTAATTGGCATAGAAAAATTCCATATAACAAGGATTCACAGGTAAGAATAGAAGTACTCATAATCAAACAAGGAAAACAGGGTGATGCTGATTCGAATAGAAATAAAGAGAGTAAAAATTGGAATCAGTGAATCACAAATGCAGTTTATCAACCAGGAAATCAAAGAGGATAAGAAAGTCTGCCATAGCATTCATGAAACGGTTTGGGTAAAGCAGAGTAAAACAAAGTTCAGAGATGCCAAACTAAAACATGAATGAAAAAAAATTTTAAAAAATTTGGGCAGCATTCCGGCTAAAATTGGATTATCCCGGAAAATAAACAGCAATCATAACAGTTCATATGAATTTAAAACTAGCTGCAGAAACAGAAAAATTTAGAGTAACAAGCAGTAATTGCAAGAAATCACAACATATGAACGAGGTCACAGGAACAGCAAAATTGCAGTTATGATAAAATATAAACAAGAACAGTGTAAGTAAACAGACCTAGATCCACTAACCAGAGCCTAAGCTACCTAACAACCTAAAAATCCACTACAGCATCCATATCTATTTATCCTAATGATGAACAGAAACGGAAAAAAAAGTACAGAAAAAACGACGAACGGATAAAAGGGAGTTGCGTTTTGCGGAACCTGGAAGGCGGAAGGGGTGGAACGGGGAAGAAGGTGGCTGCGGCGGCGTCCGGCGCGGTGGCGGGGCACGGTGTCGCGGTGGCGGCTGGGGCACGCGGTCGCGTGGTTGGGACGAAAATGGGAATGACGCGATCGCGTGGGGTGCGCAATCGCATGAGGGTGGGGGAAAGAAGGGTGACGCGATCGCGTGGGTCGCGCGATCGCGTCGCTGGAATTTGTGCTAAACGCACGACTCCAGCGCCGTTTTAGCGCAACTCTCTTTCTCCTTTTGGGGTGATGTGCAATCCATGCGACGCGATTGCGTCGCTCACGCAGTCGCGTGGGATTGGTATTGTGTAAGTGACGCGGTCGCATGGGGCATGCGATCGCGTGGGCCAATTTGTGCGAAACGCACAGGGGCCGCACGATTCCAGCCTAACTTTCTGTTTGTTGGATCCTTACGCCGATATATATATCACGCGGCCACGTGGGTCACGCGGTCGCGCGGGTGGTGTTTTCCGCGATATGACGCGATCGCATGGAGCATGTGGTCGCGTCGTGCATCCCTTTTTTTTTGTGCATGAAAAATGCAGAATGCAATGATTAATAAGAATGTTATGCATGATTCCAG
>NC_029787.2:109512217-109520705 GCF_000816755.2 Arachis ipaensis
ACGACAAAAATCCCTTCATACAAATGTTTTGGTTGTCACAAGTAACAAACCCCTTTGAAAGTGATAACCGAGTATTCAAACCTCGGGTCGTCTTCTCAAGGAACTGCGAGGACGTATGTTCTTACTATTGGCTATAAAGGTTGTAATCGGGGTTTAGAAGATGAGAAGCAAGTAATTTAGATGACAAGTAAAGTAAATGGCAATTAAAATAAATAAATACTATAAAGCAGACTTTTGGCAAGGTAAGAGAAGTTGGAGGTCCAACGTAGTTATCTCTCTCAACTATAATGAAAGTTGAATCTAAACTCCACTTGATCAACCTGTACTAGGGCAAGGGAAAGTCAAGGGACTAATTAAATTGACCTTTGAATCCTATTTATTTCCTAAGAAAAGGTTGGGATTACTCAAGTTCAGCTCAATTAGCAAGATAACGATTATCAATTATGTTGAGTTTAATAACTGTTGAGTTACTAAATTCTTAACCAGAACTAAAAGGGAAAAAATAAAATTGCTGGAATAATAAAAATGTCCTTAGATGGGAAGCAATGGTAACTTAAATCAAAGAAAACAATGATAAACTGAAAATACCTCAATTATCATTAATTCAAATAACAGTCTGTAACATGGAAGGATTCATAAATCAAATTATAATAATCAATTCAAATGTTGGAATAAATAAATAGAAGTAAAACTAAAAGAACATTAAACCTGGGATCCAGAGTTACTCTTAAAACAAGAAGAAATCCTAAATCCTAAAAGAGAGAGAGAGAAGATCTCGCTCTCAACTAAATCTAAATCATTGAAAGGTAAAATATGCCAGCTCTCTTTGAATGGGTGCATTCCCACACTTTATAACCTCTGGTCTATGCTGTCTGTACTTGGATTTGGGCCAAAAAGGGCTTCAGAATTTGCTGGGGGTGCATTCTGTAAATTCTGATACGTGGCCCCTGTCACGCGTCCACGTGGGTCACGCGGTCGCGTCATTTGGAGCTTTTCCTTTCCACGCGGTCGCATTAGTCATGCGACCGCGTCAGTCATGCGGCCGCGTCGCTGCTGATTCGTGCTTGGCACGCGATCGCGTCGTCCATGCGATCGCGTGGATACCAGTTTCCTTAAAGCTCCGTTTTGCTTTCTCCTTCCATTTTAGTATGTTTCCTTCTCCATCCTTTAAGTCATTCTGCCTTAGAAAATCTGAAACTACTCAACACACTAATCACGGCATCGAATGGAAATAAAGGTAATTAAATTAATTAATTTTAAAGCTTAGGAAACATGTTTTTCATAATATGACATAATGAGGAAGGGAAAGTAAAACCATACAATTAATGTGAATAAGTAGGTGAAGGATTGTATAAATTACTCAAATTAAGCACAAAAGAACTCATGAAATATGGGTTTATCACTTATATCTCTCCCAAGCTTCATAGAGGGATTCACCTTCTTTCTGTTTGAAGGTTTAAACATCCACTCTAAGCTTGCTAAGCTTTTGAGGAGGAAAGAACTTGGCTAAGAAAGTCGTGACCAGCTTATCCCAAGAGTTTAGGGTATCTTTAGGTTGAGAGTCCAACCATATTCTAGCTCTGTCTCTTACAGCAAACGGAAAAAGTATAAGGCTGTAGACCTCAGAGTCAACCCCATTGGTCTTAACAGTATCACAGATTTGTAAGAACTCAGTTAAGAACTAACAAGGATCTTCTGATGGAAGTCCATGAAACTTGCAGTTCTGTTGCATCAGAGAAACTAATTGAGGCTTTAGCTCAAAATTGTTTGCTCCAATGGCAGGGATTGAGATGCTTCTTCCATGTAAATTGGAATTTGGTGCAGTAAAGTCACCAAGCATCTTCCTTGCATTATTATTATTTTCGGCCATATCTCCTTCTTTTTCGGAGATTTCTGTCAGATTTTCTCCAGAGAGTTGTGCTTTAGCTTCCCTTAGCTTCCTCTTCAGAGTCCTTTTAGGTTCAGGATCAGCTTCAACAAGAATGTTCTTATCCTTGTTCCTACTCATATGAAAAAGAAGAAAACAGAAGAGAAAATATGGAATCTTCTATGTCACAGTATAGAGATTCCTTATGTAAGTATAAGAAGAGAAGAATAGAGGAAGGAAAAGATAATAATCCAAACACAGAGGGGAAGAGTGGATTCGAATTCTTGGGTGGAAGAGAAGTATTAGTAGATGAATAAATAATTAGAAGGAGATAAGAGAGAGAAGAATTCGAAAATAAAATAAAATAAAAATATTTTTTTGTTTTTAATTTAAAATTAAAGTTAAAATTCGAAAATAAGAAAAGAAATAAAATTTAAAATAATTAGTTAATTAAAAAGGAATTTTGAAAAAGAGGAAGGTGATTTTCGAAAATTAGAGAGAGAAAATTAGTTAGGTAGTTTTGAAAAAGATAAGAATCAAACAAGATAAGATTAATTGAAAAAAAGATTTGAAAATCAATTTTGAAAAGATAAGAAGTTAGATAAGAAGTTAGAAAAGATTTTGAAATTGATTTTGAAAAAGATGTGATTGAAAAGATATGATTGAAAATCATTTTGAAAAAGATTTGAAAAGAAAATTAAAAAGATTTGATTTTTGAAATCAAAGTTGATTACTTGACTAACAAGAAACTTGAAGATATGATTTTAAAATTTAAAGTTTGAACCTTTCTTAATAGGCAAGTAACAAACTTAAAATTTTTTGAATCAATCACATTAATTGTTAGTAAAGATTTTGAAAATATGAACAAGATAAGAAAAAGATTTTTGAAAGTCAATTTAAAATTTTCGAAAATCATAAAAGAAAAATGAAAAAGATTTGATTTTTGAAAAAAGATTTGAAAAAGATAGAATTTTTAAATTGAAAATTTGATTTGACTCATAAGAAACAATTAAATTTAAAAACTTTTTGAAAAAGTCAACTCAAATTTTCGAAAGTTTATGAGAGAAAAAGGGAAAGATATTTTTTTTTATTTTTGAATTTTAATGAAGAAAGAGAAAAACATAAAATTGATGCAAAACATAAAAATTTTGGATTAAAATAAAAGATGCATGCAAGAACACTATGAGTGTCAAGATGAACACCAAGAACACTTTGAATGTCAAGATGAACACCAAGAACTTATTTTTGAAAATTTTTAAGAAAAGAAAAACATGCAAGACACCAAACTTAGAAATTTTTAATTTTTAGACATTATGAATGCAAGAATGTATATGAAAAACAAGATGCAACACACAACAAGAAAATATGAAGATCAAACAAGAGGATTCATCAAGAACAACTTGAAGATCATGAAGAATGCAATGTATAAATTTTCGAAAATTTTAATGAAAAATTAAAAAGATGCAATTGACACCAAACTTAAAAATTGACACAAGACTCAAACAAGAAACATCAATTTTTTTTTATGATTTTATTAAAAAAAATTTGTAATTTTTCGAAAATTAATTGGAAAAAGAAAAATAAGAATTTCAAAATTTCTAATGAGAATTCCAGGAATCATTCAATGTTAGTCTAAAGCTCCGGTCCAGGAATTAGACATGGCTCACTAGCCAGCCAAGCTTTCAGTGAAAGCTTCGGTCCAAAACACTAGACATGGCCAATGGCCAGCCAAGCTTTAGCAGATACAAATCAGGCATATAACAGCTGATACGATGGGAGTCCAAGGACTCTTGTGATGATAAGTTGAAATCTTGGTCCAAAGGAATTAGACATGGCTTCACAGCCAGCCAGAATTCAACAGATCATCATGAAACTCTAGAATTCATTCTTAAAAACTCTGAAGCCATAGAATAATTTATTTAAAAAAAAATTTTGAAAATTTTTCGAAAATAAAAAGAATAAAAACAAAAACTTAAAATTAAAATAAAATTACCTAATCTGAGCAACAAGATGAACCGTCAGTTGTCCAAACTCGAACAATCCCCGGCAACGGCGCCAAAAACTTGGTGCACAAAATTTTGATCCTTAACAACGGCGCCAAAAACTTGGTGCTCGGAACGTAATTCACACACTTTGTCACAACTTCGCACAACTAACCAGCAAGTGTACTGGGTCGTCCAAGTAATAAACCTTACGTGAGTAAGGGTCGATCCCACGGAGATTGTCGGCTTAAAGCAAGCTATGGTCACCTTGTAAATCTCAGTTAGGCGGATTCAAATGGTTATGGAGTTTTAATAATTAAAATATAATTAAAATATAAAATAAAGATAGAGGTACTTATGTAATACATTGGTGAGAATTTCAGATAAGCGTATGAAGATGCTTTTGTTCCTTCTGAACCTCTGCTTTTCTACTGTCTTCATCCAATCCTTCATACTCCTTTCCATGGCAAGCTTTGTGTAGGGCATCACCGTTGTCAATTGCTACCTTCCGTCCTCTCAGTGAAAATGGTCCAAGATGCGCTGTCACCGCACGGCTATTCATCTGTCGGTTCTCGATCATACTAGAATAGGATTCAGTAATCCTTTTGCGTCTGTCACTACGCCCAGCACTCGCGAGTTTGAAGCTCGTCACAGCCATCCCTTCCCGGATCCTACTCAGAATACCACAGACAAGGTTTAGACTTTCCGGACCTCAAGAATGGCCGCCAATAGTTCTAGCCTATACCACGAAGACTCTGATCTCATGATCAGGAGGCTAAGAGATACGCATTCAAGCTTGTTTGCATGTAGAACGGAAGTGTTTGTCAGGCACGCGTTCATAAGTGAGAATGGTGATGAGCGTCACATAATCATCACATTCATCATGTTCTTGTGTGCGAATGGATATCTTAGAGAAGAAAAAGGCTTGAATTGAATAGAAAAACAATAGTACTTTGCATTAATTCATGAGGAACAGCAGAGCTCTACACCTTAATCTATGGTGTGTAGAAACTCTACTGTTGAAAATACATAATTGATAATGGTCCAGGCATGGCCGAATGGCCAGCCCCCATAAAGGTCTAAGATAGCATAAAACTAATCAAAGATCAGATGATCATAAGATGATAGTAAAAAGTCCTATTTATACTAAACTAGTTACTAGGGTTTACAGAAATTAGTAAATGATGCAGAAATCCACTTCCGGGCCCACTTGGTGTGTGCTTGGGCTGAGCATTGAAGATTTCACATGTAGAGATCTTCCTTGGAGTTAAACGCCAGTTTGTAACCTGTTTCTGGCATTTAACTCTGCTTTGCAACCTGTTTCTGGCGTTTAACTCCAGAATAGGGTAGAGAGCTGGCGTTGAACGCCAAATTGCGACATCTAAACTTGGGAAAAGTATGGACTATTATATATTTCTGGAAAGCCCTGGATATCTACTTTCCAACGCAATTGAGAGAGCGCCATTTGGACTTCTGTAGCTCCAGAAAATCCACTTTGAGTGCAGGGAGGTCAGAATCCAACAGCATCTGCTGTCCTTCTTCAACCTCTGAATCTGATTTTTGCTCAAGTCCCTCAATTTCAGCCAGAAATTACCTGAAATCACAGAAAAATACAAAAAATCATAGTAAAGTCCAGAAATGTGATTTTTATTTAAAAACTAATAAAAATATACTAAAAACTAACTAAATCATACTGAAAACTGTGTAAAAATAATGCCAAAAAACGTATAAATTATCCGCTCATCATGCGTACGCACACAAAGAGTTTTTTTTTTTTTTTTGAGAAAATGAAACGTCAAAATTTAACACTTAATTCGACATTTGTGCGTACGCACACAGGTCTGTGCATACACACAAGAGGCAAAATGAGGGGGACGCGAACGCACAAGGGTGTGCCAGCGCTCCCAACAAAAGGGGTGCAAGCAGGTGTGCGTACACACAGCTGAGTGCATACACACAGCTGGGTGCGTGCGCGTAAGGTGTAGAACTAGGGTTGTTATGCGTACGCACAGGTGTTTGCGCACGCACATGCTTTGTTTTTTCCAAAAATTTAGTGCATCTAAGGCATCAAACATAACATCCAAAATAGCTTTTCAACCCCAAAACATATTATACCTCAAAAATAAATTATCAAAACAAAAATGCAGCTAAACTAAGCCTAGAATTCAATTAAACTAAGATAACTAAGAAAAACAAAATGCATTAAACAAAAGCTAAAAGAAGAGAAGAGTTAGAAGGATGTTACCATGGTGGGGTGTCTCCCACCTAGCACTTTTATTTATTGTGTTTAAGTTAGACAATTGGGAGAGCACTTGCTATGGTGGCTTGTGCTTGACTTCCCCACCAATACTTGAATTTTCAATGTCCTCCGAGATTCCAATCCTAACCATTAACAAAAAGAAAAGATAACAAAAAAGTAAGCTATTTACATATTAACATATTTACAATAGCGAATAATATAACACCATTGCAATTTTCTGGCAACGGCGCCAAAAATATATGATGGCCAAAAGTAGTTTTGGAATTTTTTTCTCGATATAGAATTGGTGTTGCAAGTATAGTCCCAAACCCACAATCAACCAACATCAAAGTTTAATTCAAGAATTGTCACAATTAACACAAAACAACCGGGAGTTTTAAATCCCGGGTCGTTCTCCCTAGGAATTGCAATCAAGTGCTCAATTATTGGCTATGGGGGAATGGGATTTTGATGGCAAGAGGCAAGTAATGTAAATTGCAAGGAATGAAAGAAACAAACAATAATTAAATATCAAAAGGAATTAAACTCAATGCAGTTAATCAAGAGAAAGAAAAATTCAAATGCTAGAAACCTCTTGGCAAGGGTTGAGAGTCAAGGTTACCTATCCTGGCCATTAACCACAAACATATGATGATTATGAAGAGTTAATGCTACTTAGTCAATCCTAACATCGAGGATAAGTCAAATAGGTATAATTGATCTCAATCCATAAGTCCTAGTCAACTCACTAATTAACTTAGTGAAAGACTAGCGTCAATGGAAACCAAATCAACTAACTACCCTAATATATCAATCAAGAATGGACATCAATGACTCAAGGTCACCAAAGTCCTCAATTCCAAGACAAGAGTGGGAAAAACTACACTAAAGACTAAGCCAAGCATTTTATCAAATACTTGGTGTGCATGAAAATAAAAGCATATTAAATTACAATAAAAATAAAATCTAAAACTACCAAATGCAAGAATATAATAATAGCAACTCAGTTAAATAACAATAAACATAAAAATATCAAATTGCATTAAATGAAAATTAAAATAACAAGAGTGTTCATCAACATAAAAAGTAACCAAAATAAGAAATTAACAAGATAAACTAAGAAAATTAAGGCAATAGAACAAAGAAAGCTAAAAGAAACTAGATGAAAAGAAGAATTAAAAAGAGAAATTAAAGAGAAATTAAACTAATAACCCTAATTTCTAGAGAAAAGGGGGAGCTTCTCTCTTTAGAAAATGACCTACAACATGATACTAAACTAAACATAATTGCTCCCCCCTTGTTTCCTCTTGAATTCTGCTTGAAATAGCTTCAGAAATAAGTTGAATTGGGTTCTGGAGGCCCAAAAATTACTGCCAGTGAGTTGCAATTAATGAGATCACGTACCAGGACTTGTGCGTACGCACACTGGCTAAATCTTGACTCGTGTGTACGCACACATTATGTGCGTATACACACTTAAACTCAGGTCCACTATGGATATATGCATATCATTTTGAAGCCCCGGATGTTAGCTTTCCAATACCACTAGAACCGCCTCATTTGGACCTCTATAGCTCAAGTTATGATCACTTTAGTACCGAGAGGTCAGGATTGACAGCTTTACAAATCCTTCATTTCTTGAATTCTCCCATATTACATGCTTTCCTTCCTCACTTATTCAATCCATATTTGCCTTCAAAACCTTAAATCACTCAACAACCACATCAAGGCATCAAATGGAATTAAAGTGAATAAAATATAGCAAATAAGGTCCTAAAAAGCATGTTTTCACTTCTAATCACATTTTAGGGAGAATTTATAAAACCATGCTATTTTATTGAATAAATGTAGAAAAAGTTGTTAAAATCCACCCAATTAGAGCAAATAAATGCCATGAAATATGGATTTATTAAGAATCCATAAATAGGGGGGGTCATCTAAGAATATCTAAGCCTAGCTTAAACTTAACCTTAACACTAAGTCTTTCTACCTTTCCTCCAATCCTCCATCTCCGATGAATTTGCATAAACAGACAAGCAGACAAAGCCATGCACAGGTAGGAAACAAGTAGTACAAATAGCAAATATAATAGTTAGCATAATATAATCAATTAGGCATTCTCAATTAATGCACAACAAGTAAGCAAACAATATGCACATGATGTATGCATATCCTATGGTTGATGAGCTCATCTATCGGTTATACAGCCAACCCGACATGTCCTGGTAGCTAAAAAATAAACCATGGGAAGAAACCCAAACTGACATGGGAGAGACAACACCCCAAGCTCAATAATATTCCATGGAAAGAATCCCAAGCTGACATGGGGGAGACAATACCCCAAGCTCAATAATACTCCACGGGGAGAATCCCAAACTGACATGAGGGAGACAACACCCT
>NC_029787.2:109520761-109597121 GCF_000816755.2 Arachis ipaensis
ATATATATATATATATATATATATATATATATATATGCATGCCCATGGGGGAACACGGGGAGTTAGAGTGCCCGGTCACATCTTACGTACAGGGGGTCAACAAATGTCTCAATCATATACAATCATAATTAGGTTACATCATTTATTCTTTTATTAACTCATATATGCATCTCCGGCATACTCGCAACATTATCGCACCTTATCAATAAATCGTAATCATTTAATAATCAATCACATTTCCTTATTCTCAATATTGCCTGATTCTCTTAACGGCCTCACACATTACTTTCATCATCTTATTAACTCAAGTGCGCTCTTCTAACCACAAGTTATATTTCCTAAGTCTTTCTTCAAACCCAAGTTAAATACTTCTCCATAGCTTAACCTTTTCACCATACTTACAACTAAGATGTAGGGTCTAAAAGGGTAAAAATAGAGATTTAGAGGTTCAAAATTAAGCTTTAAAACATAAAAATCCACTTTGCTAAAAACCGGGGTCACGCGTACGCGTGGGCCACGCGTACTCGTGGGCGTGCAAAAATCCATGCTCGCGTATGCAAGCACCTTGCTCACGTACGCGAGAATCCCAACCAAAAAGAGTTGGTCGCGTCGTGTGCAAGTGGTCGCGTATGCAACCCCTTGAAAATCATTGTTCGCATATGCAAACACACTGCTCGTGTACGCAAGCTACCAAACCCGAAGAGTTTGGTCGAATCGCGTGCAGTGGTCGCGTACACAAGCTGTGCAGATCAGTAAAAATGCTGAATGCTGAAGAATTCTTATTTTTGCCCTCCGAACTTTCGACGCGCATAACTTTTTCATTTTAAAACATTTTTCATCCATTCTTCGAACGGCGTAAACTTCACGGACCAAAGATTTAAAACAATTTGTGAGTCCGGAAACTGAGTTATGGCTCGCCAAAGATCGGCCAAAAATTAGTTTTACATAAAAACCTTCAAACCTCAATTTTCATTAAAACCAAACTCAAAACCAAACTTCTATACCAACATTCAACTCAACAATATATCAAAGCACACCAACACCGTATTAAATTGTTCACATCACACCACCTTCTATCATACTTTGTTATTACACAATTTCAACCTACTTCCCTCATTTTACATCAACAACATTAACATATATTCACTTACTTAATATATATCTCCATATCTTCCTATCATTCACCACCAACTCACCAATTAACATACTATTACCAATATAAACAACAATCATCCAACACACATTCAATTCACATCATAATCATCATTAAGGGTGCTAAGCATTGAACATTTTCATACATTCCAACCTATCCTGTGGTCCTCTAGCCTAAATTTTCACAAAACATTATATATTAAATACGCGAAAGCTAAACCATACCTTGGCCAATTTCCACGTATAATCCAAGGTAACCCACAAGGCAAGCTCACAAGCCTTTCTCACCATAACTCAGCTTCCCAAGCTTCCAATCAAGCCTCCAATGCCCACAATTCAAACTCCAATATATATATATATATATACCGAAATTCACATTTCCACACATACATATATCCAAGACTTAATACCCAATACACAAATTCAAGGAATTGACTAGGGTTAGTGATCCTTTCTGTACCCACGGACCAAACGAACCAAACCCAACAAGCCCCGCAAGCTAAATCGAACCTATAGTATCAAAGCCAACAAATCCTCAACATGTATGCTCAAAATTTTCGAAAATCAAAGGGGTAGAGCAACTGGGGTGAGAATGAGGCTTACCTATGAAATTATTCTGATAGATTCGTAAAGCTCGACGCGGCGGTCGCATTGCCACAAACAGTGCGGCGATCAGAACTCGGAGTAGGAAGATATCTTGGTTTGAAAGTGGTGTTAGGGTTTGAGCTTCATATTCATCCCCTCCTTTCTTGCTTCAGAGTTCCTCATTTAATGAGGAAGGAAGATGGCTGAATGCTTTATATAATGAGGCTTGGGTTGGGCCTTGGGCCAATACGGGTCCGGTTGGCTTGGTTTGACCCGTTCGGCCTAATCTTGGGCCATTTTCTTTAAAATTGGTGTCAAAATTCATATTTTAATTAATTCTACCACATTAAACTCTAAAATTTTAATTTCTAATTTCTTGGATTAATAATTATTTTATTGGCTAATTATTTACTAATTTTACGGGTTTTACATCCTACCCCCTTAACAGAAATTTTCACCCTCGAAAATTCCAGTTACTAAAGAAAATGGTTGGAAATACTCCACTTGACCTCAACTCCTGGTTCGTTTCCAAGTTCAATACTACATCCAATTTTTTCAATCCTAAACTTCTCAACTCTGTTATGTAACCTAAATGAAAGGAGGGTCCCAGCTCCAAATAGAACAAATCCATTCTACGTGTCCGGTATCACACTTACCTCGATCCTGTCGCGGCTAACCCGCACCTATGACTCTTCCTCGCGGACAATCCCTAGACATGTGTCCTTGTGCCCCACATCGAAAGCACATCCCTAGTTCAGCCCTGTGCTGCACATCTGCAGCAGTCTCTCCATAGCCTTCCTGTAGTAGCACCCACTTCATTGAGCAATCTTTCGCGAATTGGCTCTTCTTAACTAACTCAGTGAAACTTGTTAGCTTTTGTGGATACACGTAATTAAAGATATCTCTCCTAAGTCCTTTCTCATACTGAGCACACATCCATTCTTCATAATCGGCTGGATTTCCTTGACAAGCTTTTGAGAAACGGCACAGGTTGTCGAATTCACAGGTATAGTAAGCAACGAACATATCCTTTTGCTTCAGTTGCGTTAACTCCAACTCCTTTGTAGTGTGAAGTGTATGCAAGAAATATTTCCCGTAAAACTCTATCTTGAACCTATTCCAAGGGACATCCGTTAACTTAATCTGCAAGGTATGACACAACTCTTGCCACCAATTTTGAGCATCCCCCTCTAACATATAAGTCACTATCTCCACTGACTGTATTTCAGGAACATGCTGCGTGTATAAAAACCTCTCCACATCTCGAAACCATTGATTAGCCTTCAAAGCATTGACATTTCTATTGAACCGAGGTGGACCACTCTTGAGAAAATTAGTAAGGGTCACAGACCTATAGTATCGACCTATGTTACTTGCACCAGCACCAGAGTTTCCATCTCGACATCCTTACGCTAGTTCATCCACGAGATTTTCTCTCCGAGTACCTCGCCCGGATCCGTGAGACGCCATTTGGTCCCTGTTCACACCAAACAATTGATATTAAGGTGATCAGTCTCAATATCTTAAGTTTAGTGCCTTAGATCCCAAATGCATGCTCACGAACTTTATGTTATGTATATCAGTAGGATATCCTAAGTAGCACATAGACACACACACAGAGTATGCAGAGAAGCATAGTCAGTCCGTCTCTCAGGCTCTACAGTAACGAACTACTCTGATACCATAATGTAACACCCTGCCACACAGAGTCTTATGCTTAAGTCATAAAACTGAGATGGCAAGGTATTACGACCTCTAAAAGTAAAATTATACATATAATACAGTTGAAAGAAATTTTATAACAAAGAGCCTTTGAAGAAAGTTCAAAACAAAAATCATAATGCTCACGTAAATGGAAAACTTGCGTACGAAGAAAAGCTTAAGCACAAATAAATACATATATACAGAAGAGTAGATGATCAATGATACATAGTAGTCAAGCCCCAAGCTTAGCCTGCAAAGTTAAGGCTGGCCAAAGAATATTTACACACATACATACATACATATAATCTCATATCTAAAGTTCTCAAAATAAACCTTAGTTCTTCAATAAAAGCCTCTATGAGGCACCAAGGTATAATATATAAAAGCCCAAATTCCCATCTTCGCTGCAATAGAACTTCAGATGCCTAGCGAGGTGCCTCTAGACCTGCATCTGAAAAACAACAATATAGTATGGGATGAGAACCGGAAGTTCTCAGCATGGTAAAAGTGCCACGCACATAACATATAAGGTCCTGAAAATTCCAGAGGCAATCCTAGAATGCCGACACTCAGATATTAAAGCTTAAGGTACTAAAATAGAATCCATAAATGGGGGGTCATCTAAGAATATCTAAGCCTAGCTTAAACTTAACCTTAACACTAAGTCTTTCTACCTTTCCTCCAATCCTCCATCTCCAGTGAATTTGCATAGACAGACAAGCAGACAAAAATATGCACAGGTAGGAAACAAGTAGTATAAATAAAAAATATAACAATTAGCATAATATAATCAATTAGGCATTCTCAATTAATTCATAACAAGCAAGCAAACAACATGCACATGATGTATGCCTATCCTATGGCTGATGAGCTCATCTGTCGGTTATACAGCCAACCCGACATGTCTTCGTAGCTAACCATTGGACAGTTCCTTTGTATGCGCGTCCCCAAGCTCAAAAGTAAACTATAGGAAAGAACCCAAGCTAACATGGGAGAGACAACACCCCAAGCTCAATAATACTCCATGGAAAGAATCCCAAGCTGACATGGGGAAGACAACACCCCAAGCTCAATAATATATATATATATATATATATATATATATATATATATGCATGCCCATGGGGGAACACGGGGAGTTAGAGTGCCCGGTCACATCTTACGTACAAGGGGTCAACAAATGTCTCAATCATATACAATCATAATTAGGTTACATCATTTATTCATTTAATAACTCATATATGTATCTCCAGCATACTCGCAACATTATCGCACCTCATCAATAAATCATAATCATTTAATAATCAATCACATTTCCTTATTCTCAATATTGCCTGATTCTCTTAACGGCCTCACACATTACTTTCATCGTCTTATTAACTCAAGTGCGCTCTTCTAACCACAAGTTATATTTCCTAAGTCTTTCTTCAAACCCAAGTTAACTACTTCTCCATAGCTCATAGCTTTCACCATACTTACAACTAAGATGTAGGGTCTAAAAGGGTAAAAATAGATGTTTAGAGGTTCAAAATTAAGCTTTAAAACATAAAAAATAACTTTGCTGAATGGGAGTTGGTGTGGAGTTGTCTTCAATGTTCTCAATTTCATATCCAATGGGATAGGATTCAATTATAAATAGGAATCCATCGATGATTGAATCCATCTCTTGATCAACCTCTTCAAATTCTTCAAACATGATATGCCTTGGAGGTTGTTGAGACTCCCATGGTGATTTCGCATCTCCTAAATCTTCAACCACTTCTTCCTCTTCTTCAACAATCATGGCTTCCTCCAATTGCTCCAATACAAAATCTCACGCATTGTTCTCCACCGGAGTTTCCAATCTCTTCTTCATGCTACACTCTTCTATTGCTTCTCCACAATTGACAATGGGAGTACCTTGAGTACATGAGTATTGAGAGGCTAAAGTGTGTACTACCTTGGTCAAGATAGCCACAAATTTTAGTGTGTTTCTTTGTTTATCCTCTTGCCCTTGAAGTAGCAAAGTGAGAGAATCATCCATTGGAGCTTGGGGTGGATAGGAGGGCTCATTATTTTGGAGAAAGGGTTCATAATAGGAAGATGGTTCTTCTTGGTGAGTGTATGGAGATAGTGTATATTGAGGTGGTTCTTAGGAGTAATTGTGATAGAATTGTGGTGGTTCTATAGGTTTTCACTCATAATGGTCACAAGAATATGGTAGGAGTGGTTGGTTGTATGATGGATGAGGGTCATAGGAAGGTATTTGGTAAAAAGGGGCTTGTGAGTATGGTTGATGGTTATGTTGAGGATGAGGTTCATAGGCATATGGTGGTGGTTGTTGATTGTCAAAAGGAGGTCCACCATAGCCATTGAATTGACATGCATTAGGATGGGAATTATACCTATAAGAAATCGGAGGTTGTTGCCAAGAGGAGTGATCAGTTCCTTGAGACTCCTCCCATCTTTGATTATTCCATCCTTGACACATGTTGTCATTATAGCTCCTATTTCCTACAACATAATTTGGACCAAACTCATAGCCAAAAGGATGAGAATTCATAGTGAAAAGACAAAATAAAATCAAAAGCTAATAAAAAAAATAATGAAAGCAAACTCCTAAAACTAGCAACAACTAACAAAGCAATCCAAAAATCAAGCTATTCACAATATTAACATATGTACAATAACCAATAACAAGGCACATATTTGCAAATTCTCCGGCAACGGCGCCAAAAATTTGATGAGTTGGAAATTGTCGGTAAAGAATTTCTCAATAAAATCTCATTACAAGTATAGTTCTAAACTAATAAACAATCCTCACATCTAAATTTAATTTGTTTGTCACAAGTACAAACCCCAATAAAAAAACCGAAGTATTTAAACCTCGGGTCGTCTATATATATGCATGCCCATGGGGGAACACGGGGAGTTAGAGTGCCCGGTCACATCTTACGTACAAGGGGTCAACAAATGTCTCAATCATATACAATCATAATTAGGTTACATCATTTATTCATTTAATAACTCATATATGTATCTCCAGCATACTCGCAACATTATCGCACCTCATCAATAAATCATAATCATTTAATAATCAATCACATTTCCTTATTCTCAATATTGCCTGATTCTCTTAACGGCCTCACACATTACTTTCATCGTCTTATTAACTCAAGTGCGCTCTTCTAACCACAAGTTATATTTCCTAAGTCTTTCTTCAAACCCAAGTTAACTACTTCTCCATAGCTTAACCTTTTCACCATACTTACAACTAAGATGTAGGGTCTAAAAGGGTAAAAATAGATGTTTAGAGGTTCAAAATTAAGCTTTAAAACATAAAAAATAACTTTGCTGAATGGGAGTTGGTGTGGAGTTGTCTTCAATGTTCTCAATTTCATATCCAATGGGATAGGATTCAATTATAAATAGGAATCCATCGATGATTGAATCCATCTCTTGATCAACCTCTTCAAATTCTTCAAACATGATATGCCTTGGAGGTTGTTGAGACTCCCATGGTGATTTCGCATCTCCTAAATCTTCAACCACTTCTTCCTCTTCTTCAACAATCATGGCTTCCTCCAATTGCTCCAATACAAAATCTCACGCATTGTTCTCCACCGGAGTTTCCAATCTCTTCTTCATGCTACACTCTTCTATTGCTTCTCCACAATTGACAATGGGAGTACCTTGAGTACATGAGTATTGAGAGGCTAAAGTGTGTACTACCTTGGTCAAGATAGCCACAAATTTTAGTGTGTTTCTTTGTTTATCCTCTTGCCCTTGAAGTAGCAAAGTGAGAGAATCATCCATTGGAGCTTGGGGTGGATAGGAGGGCTCATTATTTTGGAGAAAGGGTTCATAATAGGAAGATGGTTCTTCTTGGTGAGTGTATGGAGATAGTGTATATTGAGGTGGTTCTTAGGAGTAATTGTGATAGAATTGTGGTGGTTCTATAGGTTTTCACTCATAATGGTCACAAGAATATGGTAGGAGTGGTTGGTTGTATGATGGATGAGGGTCATAGGAAGGTATTTGGTAAAAAGGGGCTTGTGAGTATGGTTGATGGTTATGTTGAGGATGAGGTTCATAGGCATATGGTGGTGGTTGTTGATTGTCAAAAGGAGGTCCACCATAGCCATTGAATTGACATGCATTAGGATGGGAATTATACCTATAAGAAATCGGAGGTTGTTGCCAAGAGGAGTGATCAGTTCCTTGAGACTCCTCCCATCTTTGATTATTCCATCCTTGACACATGTTGTCATTATAGCTCCTATTTCCTACAACATAATTTGGACCAAACTCATAGCCAAAAGGATGAGAATTCATAGTGAAAAGACAAAATAAAATCAAAAGCTAATAAAAAAAATAATGAAAGCAAACTCCTAAAACTAGCAACAACTAACAAAGCAATCCAAAAATCAAGCTATTCACAATATTAACATATGTACAATAACCAATAACAAGGCACATATTTGCAAATTCTCCGGCAACGGCGCCAAAAATTTGATGAGTTGGAAATTGTCGGTAAAGAATTTCTCAATAAAATCTCATTACAAGTATAGTTCTAAACTAATAAACAATCCTCACATCTAAATTTAATTTGTTTGTCACAAGTACAAACCCCAATAAAAAAACCGAAGTATTTAAACCTCGGGTCGTCTCTCAAGGAATTGCAGGGAAGTGTGCTCAATTATTGGTTATGGGTTGTATATTTTGGGGTTTTGAATAAGAGACAAGAAATGTAAATTGCAAGGAAGCAAATGAAACTCAAATGATAAAAAGTTCTTGGCAAGGGTTGATGGTTAAGGATCTCTATCCTTATTACTAACCACAATATGATAATTGCAAGGATCAATCCCATTAAGTCATCCTCTAACAAGTAAAGGAAAGTCAAATGAGCTATATCAATGCTAGTCCATAAGTCCTAGCCATTCACTAATTGACTTAGTGAGAGCTAGTGTCAATAGATCCCAATTATCAATCACTTGGACATTAGTAACTCAAGGGTTCCTAAGTTACCATCCCAAGCCAAGAACATAAAAATCTACTCTAATATCCTTCCAGACATTTTGTCAAACACTTGGAAGGCATAAAAGGGAAGGCATAGTAAATTGCAAGAATTAATAAAATCTACTACTACCAATACAAGTAATTAACAATAATAACTAAAGAAAGCAAAATTAACATGAAATACCTCAAATTGCATTAAAGGAAATTGAAATTGACAAGAGTGTTCATAACATAAACATAACCAAAATGAGAAATTAACAAGGGAAGAAAGGAAAATCAAGACAATACAACAAAGAATTGTAAAGAGAACAAGATGAAAACATGAAATTAAACCTAGATCTAAGAGAGATTAACCTAATCCTAACCTAATTCTAAAGAGAAGAGGGAGCTTCTCTCTCTAGAAAACTAACTAAAGGCTCATCATAACTACACTAAGTGCCCCCCTTGACCCATCTTCAATTCTGCATGAAATAGTCTCTGGAATCAGTTGGATTTGGGCCTGGGAAGCTCAGACATCACCCCCGGCATTTTCACTTTAATGAGGTCACGTTCGAGTTTTGACGCGTACACATGGGTCATGCGTATGCATCGCTTGGCGTTTTACATCCCACGCGTACGCGTCGCCATGCGACTTCATCTTCCACGCATGCGCGTCGATGGATGCACTCCAAATCCTTGATTTTCCATGTGTTCTCCACTTGGCATGCTTTTCTCTTCACTCCTTTGATCCATTGCTAGCCTTTTTAACCTAAATTTGCTAACAAATACATCAAGGCATCTAGTGGAATCAAAGGTGAATTAAAACTAGCAAATTAAAGGCCTAAAAAGCATGTTTTTACACCTAAGCACAAATTAAGGGAGAATTACAAAACCATACTATTCCATTGAATAAATGTGAGAAAAGTTGATAAAATACTCTAAATTCAACACAAGATAAACCCTAAAAATGGGATTTATCATACACAAGAACCCTGCTCGCGTACGCGAGAATCCCAACCCGAAAGAGTTGGTCGCGTCGCTTGCAGGTGGTTGCGTACGCAACCCCTTAAAAGTCATTGTTCACGTACGCAAACACACTGCTCACGTACGCAAGCTGCCATACCCGAAGAGTTTGGTCACGTCGCGTGCAGTGGTCGCGTATGCAAGCTGTGCAGATCAGCAAAAATGCTGAATGTTGTAGAATTCTTAGTTTTGCCCTCCAAACATCCGACGCGTATAAATTTTTTGTTTTAAAATATTTTTCATCCGTTCTTCAAACGGCGTAAACTTCACGGACCCAATTTTAATATAAAATAGGTTTGAAACAATTTGGGAGTCTGGAAGCTGAAATATGGCTCACCAAAGTTTGGCCAAAAATCAGTTTTACATAAAAACCTCCAAACCTCAATTTTCATTAAAACCAAACTCAAAACCAAACTTCTATACCAACATTCAACTCAACAATATATCAAAGCACACCAAAACCGTACTAAATTGTTCACATCACACCACCTTCAATCATACTTCGTTATTACAGAATTTCAACCTACTTCCCTCATTTTACATCAACAACATTAACGTATATTCACTTACTCAATATGTATATCCATATCTTCCTATCATTCACCACCAACTCACCAATTAACATACTATTACCAATATAAAAAACAATCATCCAACACACATTCAATTCACATCATAATCATCATTAAGGGTGCTAAGCATTGAACCTTTTCATGCATTCCAACCTATCCTATGGTCATCTAGCCTAAGTTTTCACAGAAAATTATGTATTAAATACGTGACACTTCTCATTATTCACAATCTAGGTTTTAGATGTAGTTTTTTAGAGAGAGAAGCTCTCTCCTCTCTCTAGGTTTTAGGATTCTTAGGTTTAGCTATTTTCAATTTTTGATTTTTACTTTATTTCAATTTAGTTTCTCTTCTACTCTTATTTGCTCTAGCATTCTACTTTATTTATTTCCTTTGTTGATTTGTTTATTTCTCCCAATTTAGTTTATGAATTCTCATGTTAGATTTGATTTTCTATTTAATGCAATTTGAGGTATTTCAGATTTATGATTGCTTCCTTCAATTTATGTTATTGATGCTACAATTAGTTGTTTGGATTTTATTGTCTCCTATTGCTTTTCTATGTTTTTATGTTGTGCCTTCCAATTGTTTGATAAAATGCTTGGGAGGATTTTAAGTTAGATTTTTATATTCTTGGCTTTGGTTGAGTAATTGGAGACTCTTGAGTTATCAAACTCCTTTGCTGATTGTTAATTGAAGGTTACTGGTTGATTTTGATCCCTCTAAAGCTAGTCTTTCCTTAGGAGTTGACTAGGACTTGAGGAATCAAATTGATTAGTCCACTTGACTTTCCTCCACAGTTAGATGTTAACTAAGTGGGAGCAACGGACAATTCTCATCCTTGAGAGATGACCCGAGGTTTAAATATTTCGGTTTATTTTTATTGGGTTTGCTTAAGTGACAACCAAATTTTTGTATGAAAGGATTCTTTGTTGGTTTAGAAATTATACTAGCAACGAGGATTTATTGTGAATTCCTTACTAGCAAAAATCCGTTCATCAGCAACCCACAAGGCAAGCTCACAAGCCTTCCTCACCACAACTCAGCTTCCCGAGCTTCCAATCAAGCCTCCAATGCCCACAACTCAAACTCTCATATATATATATATATACCTAAGTTCACATTGCCACACATACATATATCCAAGACTTAATACCCAAATACACAAATTCAAGAAATTGACTAGGGTTAGTGATCCTTACCATACCCACGGACCAAACGAACCAAAGACTTAATACATAATACACAAATTCAAGGAGTTGACTAGAGTTAGTGATCCTTACCATACCCACGGACCAAACGAACTAAATCCAATAAGCCCCGTAAGCTAAATCGAACCTATAGTATCAAAGCCAACAAATCCTCAACATGTATGCTCAAAATTTTTAAAAATCAAAGGGGTAGAGCAACTAGGGTAAGAATGAGGCTTACCTATAAAATTGTTCTGATAGATTCGTAGAGCTCGACGCGGCGATCGCATGGTCGCAAATGGTGCGGCGATCGGAGCTCGGAGTAGGAAGATATCTTTGGTTTGAAAGTGGTGTTAGGGTTTGAGCTTCATATTCATCCCCTCCTTTCTTGCTTCAGCGTTCCTCATGTAATGAGGAAGGAAAATGGCTGAATGCTTTATATAATAAGGCTTGGGTTGGGCCTTGAGCCAATACGGGCCCGGTTCGGCCCGTTCAGCCCAATTTTGGGCCAATTTCTTTAAAATTGGTGTCAAAATTTATATTTTTATTAATTCTACCACATTTCTAAAATTTTATTTTCTAATTTCTTGGATTAATAATTATTTTATTGGCTAATTATTTACTAATTTTATGGGTTTTACAACTGGTGACAACGATTAGACCACAATGGAGGAGATGAACTATATGGGAAACCCCTCCAAGAACTCCAATAACAATCCCTATTCGAATACTTTCAATCAGGGATGGAGGAACCACCCTAACTTTAGGTGGAGAGATCAGCAGAAGCCTCAACAAAGCTTCAATAATAATCAGGGTGGAATGAACCAGAACAAATTCAACAACAGACTATTCCAACCCTCTCAACAGCAGATGGAAACACCCACATAGAGTCTCTCTGACCTGGATACCATAGTCTCTAACCTCTCTAAGGCCACGCACAGTTTCATGGCAGAAACTAGGTCTTTCATTCACAAATTGGAGATATAGGTAGGTTAGCTGAGCAAGAGGATACCAAAAATCCCCTCCAACACTCTTCCAAGCAACACATAAGTGAATCCAAAGAAATAGTGTAAGGCCCTCACTATGGAAGCTATAACCAAATCCAAAGAGGAGCCTGCTACTGAGAAACTGAAGGAGATCAAGGCTCAAGTGGAGACTGGGAGTGTCCCCATGCACACCCCTATGAAGATGGAGGAGTCTGACAAATATCCTTCTTCAAACGCACAGGAGGAGCCTGATGATGAGCAACTTGCTCAGTTCTTAGCAGTTCTCAGGAAGTTGCAAGTCAACAACTCTTTTGCAAAGGTGTTGTAAAAGAATCCCCCTTTTATGGCATGTCTAAAAAGTATAATAGGTGACAAGAAAGCCTTAAGGGGAGATAAAATAGTGGTGCTAACCAAAGAATGCAGCACCCTAGTTCAGAAGAAGCTGCCTCAGAAGCTCCCAGATCCCGGAAGCTTTTTGATTCCCTGTACTATAAGGACCATCACCTTTGAGAAGACACTGTGCGACCTTGGCTCTTGTATTAATCTTATGCCTCTCTCTGTAATGCGGAAGCTGGGGATTCAAGAGGTGCAGCCCACCAAGATCTCACTAGAGATGGAAGATAAGTCCCTGAAACGGGCATATGGCATGGTGAAAAACGTCCTTATAAAGGTTGAAGACCTTTATCTCCCTGCAAACTTCGTGATATTAGACACTGGGATGGACAGGGATGACTCCATCATCCTTGGAAGGCCTTTTCTAGCTACTGCAAAGGCCTTGATTGATGTGGATAAAGGAGAGCTTATACTGAGGTTATGAAAATATCACATCTTGTTCAAGATCCCCAACCCTCAATCTCTCTCTGACAAAGGAGGTACTACTGTTTAGCACTTACACATTATTTGGATCAAGAGAATTTGGAGGAAAAGAAAATGAAAGGAGAGAAAATAGATGGAAAAGTAGGTTTTTTGTTGTTTGGATGAGATGAGAAAATAGAGTGGAAAGAAAAAAATTTATATGGGACCCACTAAAATATTTTCATCTCAAGGATGAGATGAAAATGAAGAGAAATGTTGTAAACATAAATAAAATTACATATTTACCCTTTATTATTAATAAATTATAATTTATATATAATATAGATAAGGGTATTAATGTAATTTTATACTATTATGATTTTCTTTCTTTTCACTTTTCACTTTTCCCAAACAAAAAAGATGTAGGGTCTAAAAGGGTAAAAATAGAGGTTTAGAGGTTTAAAATTAAGTTTTAAAACATAAAAATCAACTTTGCTGAAAACCGGGGTCACGCGTATGCATGGGCGTGCGAAAATCTATGCTCACGTACGCAAGCACCTTGCTCACGTACGTGAGAATCCCAACCCGAAAGAGTTGGTCGCATCGCTTGCAGGTGGTCGCGTACGCAACCCCTTAAAAATCATTTTTCGCGTACACAAACACACTGCTCGCATATGCAAGCTGCCATCCCCAAAGAGTTTGGTCGCGTCGTGTGCAGTGGTCGCGCACGCAAGCTGTGCAGATCAGCAAAAACGCTGAATGCTGTAGAATTCTTAGTTTTGCCTTCCAAACTTCCGACGCGTATAACTTTTTCATTTTAAAATATTTTTCATCCGTTCTTCGAATGGCGTAAACTTCACAGACCCAATTTTCATATAAAATAGATTTAAAATAGTTTGGGAGTCCGGAAGCCGAGTTATGCCTCACCGAAGTTTGGCTAAAAATCAATTTTACATAAAAACCTCCAAACCTCAATTTTCATTAAGACCAAACTCAAAACCAAACTTCTATACCAACATTCAACTCAGCAATATATCAAAGCACACCAACATCGTACTAAATTGTTCACATCACACCACCTTCAATCATACTTCGTTATTTCACAATTTCAACCTACTTCCCTCATTTTACATCAACAACATTAACATATATTCACTTACTCAATATGTATATCCATATCTTCCTATCATTCACCACCAACTCACCAATTAACATACTATTACCAATATAAACAACAATCATCCAACACACATTCAATTCACATCATAATCATCATTAAGGGTGCTAAGCATTGAACATTTTCATGCATTCCAACCTATCCTATAGTCATCTATCTAGCCTACGTTTTCATAAAACATTATATATTAAATACGTGAAATCTAAACCATATCTTGGCCGATTTCCACGTATAATACAAGCCAACTCACAAGGCAAGCTCACAAGCCTTTCTCACCACAACTCAGCTTCTCGAGCTTCCAATCAAGCCTCCAATGCCCACAACTCAAACTCCAATATATATATATATATACCTAAGTTCACATTGCCACACATACATATATCCAAGACTTAATACATAATACACAAATTCAAGGAGTTGACTAGAGTTAGTGATCCTTACCATACCCACGGACCAAACGAACTAAATCCAATAAGCCCCGTAAGCTAAATCGAACCTATAGTATCAAAGCCAACAAATCCTCAACATGTATGCTCAAAATTTTTAAAAATCAAAGGGGTAGAGCAACTAGGGTAAGAATGAGGCTTACCTATAAAATTGTTCTGATAGATTCGTAGAGCTCGACGCGGCGATCGCATGGTCGCAAATGGTGCGGCGATCGGAGCTCGGAGTAGGAAGATATCTTTGGTTTGAAAGTGGTGTTAGGGTTTGAGCTTCATATTCATCCCCTCCTTTCTTGCTTCAGCGTTCCTCATGTAATGAGGAAGGAAAATGGCTGAATGCTTTATATAATAAGGCTTGGGTTGGGCCTTGAGCCAATACGGGCCCGGTTCGGCCCGTTCAGCCCAATTTTGGGCCAATTTCTTTAAAATTGGTGTCAAAATTTATATTTTTATTAATTCTACCACATTTCTAAAATTTTATTTTCTAATTTCTTGGATTAATAATTATTTTATTGGCTAATTATTTACTAATTTTATGGGTTTTACAACTGGTGACAACGATTAGACCACAATGGAGGAGATGAACTATATGGGAAACCCCTCCAAGAACTCCAATAACAATCCCTATTCGAATACTTTCAATCAGGGATGGAGGAACCACCCTAACTTTAGGTGGAGAGATCAGCAGAAGCCTCAACAAAGCTTTAATAACAATCAAGATGGAATGAACCAGAACAAGTTCAACAACAGACCATTCCAACCATCTCAACAGCAGATGGAGACACCCACACAGAGTCTCTCTGACCTGGATACCATAGTCTCTAACCTCTCTAAGGCCACGCACAGTTTCATGGCAGAAACTAGGTCTTTCATTCACAAATTGGAGATATAGGTAGGTTAGCTGAGCAAGAGGATACCAAAAATCCCCTCCAACACTCTTCCAAGCAACACATAAGTGAATCCAAAGAAATAGTGTAAGGCCCTCACTATGGAAGCTATAACCAAATCCAAAGAGGAGCCTGCTACTGAGAAACTGAAGGAGATCAAGGCTCAAGTGGAGACTGGGAGTGTCCCCATGCACACCCCTATGAAGATGGAGGAGTCTGACAAATATCCTTCTTCAAACGCACAGGAGGAGCCTGATGATGAGCAACTTGCTCAGTTCTTAGCAGTTCTCAGGAAGTTGCAAGTCAACATCTCTTTTGTAAAGGTGTTGGAAAAGAATCCCCCTTCTATGGCATGTCTGAAAAGTATAATAGCTGACAAGAAAGCCTTAAGGGGAGATAAAATAGTGGTGCTAACCAAAGAATGCAGCACCCTAGTTCAGAAGAAGCTGCCTCAGAAGCTCCCAGATCCCGGAAGCTTTTTGATTCCCTGTACTATAAGGACCATCACCTTTGAGAAGACACTGTGCGACCTTGGCTCTTGTATTAATCTTATGCCTCTCTCTGTAATGCGGAAGCTGGGGATTCAAGAGGTGCAGCCCACCAAGATCTCACTAGAGATGGAAGATAAGTCCCTGAAACGGGCATATGGCATGGTGAAAAACGTCCTTATAAAGGTTGAAGACCTTTATCTCCCTGCAAACTTCGTGATATTAGACACTGGGATGGACAGGGATGACTCCATCATCCTTGGAAGGCCTTTTCTAGCTACTGCAAAGGCCTTGATTGATGTGGATAAAGGAGAGCTTATACTGAGGTTATGAAAATATCACATCTTGTTCAAGATCCCCAACCCTCAATCTCTCTCTGACAAAGGAGGTACTACTGTTTAGCACTTACACATTATTTGGATCAAGAGAATTTGGAGGAAAAGAAAATGAAAGGAGAGAAAATAGATGGAAAAGTAGGTTTTTTGTTGTTTGGATGAGATGAGAAAATAGAGTGGAAAGAAAAAAATTTATATGGGACCCACTAAAATATTTTCATCTCAAGGATGAGATGAAAATGAAGAGAAATGTTGTAAACATAAATAAAATTACATATTTACCCTTTATTATTAATAAATTATAATTTATATATAATATAGATAAGGGTATTAATGTAATTTTATACTATTATGATTTTCTTTCTTTTCACTTTTCTTTCCATCCAAACAAAAGAAAATTTTCTTTCCATTTTCTTTCCATCTATTTTCTCTTCATCCAAACACCATACAAATCATTCTATTTTTCCTTTTATTTTCTTTCCTCTCATTTTCTTTCCTCTTATTTTATTTCCTTCCATTTTCTTTTTTACATCCAAACAAAGCCTTAGTATTTTAACCTTCTCTCTCTGTACAGAGCCTCACGGAGCCCCCTAACATCAAACCTAAGTTTGGTGTTGGGCAATCACCATTAATCTTTGAGGAAGAAGGTACCAAGAAGAAAGTACCCAAAGACTGGAAGAACAAGAAGATTCCAAATGAGGACTTCTCACCTGGCATGAGAGTTGTCTTCACTAGAAGTCCAGTCATTCCACATATTGTGAACCAGATCCTGTCTCTAGAGTATGTTGAACTGATCCATGAGAGCACAAGAAGAAAGTTCACCATGAGGGGTGAAGATCTGAGCCCCTATCAACCTCCGTAAAGGAGCTGTCTATTAAGCTAATGATGGTAAAGAAGCGCTTGTTGGGAGGTGATGAATCCACATTTCATGGTATTTATTTGCTCTAATTGGGTGGATTTCATCAACTTTCCTTGCATTTATTCAATGAAATAGCTTGGTTTTGTAAATTCTACATGAATTGTGCTCAAAAGTGAAAACATGCTTTTTAATCCCTTATTTGCTAAATTTTATTCACTTTAATTTCATTTGATGCCTTAATGTATTTGTTGAGTGATTTCAGGTTTACAAGGCTAATATGGATTGAAGAAGTGAGGAAAAAGCATGCCAAAATGGAGAGTTCATGAAGAAATAGAGTTTGGAGCTTTTCAGCAAGTGTGCGCACGCACAAGCATGCGTGCGTATGCACAAATGAGAGTCAGCAAGTGTGCATGCGCACAACCTTATGCGCGTACGCACAAGTGGAAAAATCAGCAAGTGTCCGTACGCACACGTCTGTACGTACGCACAGGTCCCAGCACGTGACCTCATTAATGCAATTCGTTGGCTACGAATTTTGGGCCCCCAAAACCCAATCCAACTCATTTCTGAAGCTATTTCAACCCTAATCCAAGAGGAGGCAAGGGGGGAGCAATTAGTTTTAGGTTTTGCCATGTTTTTGTCTTAGTTTTCTAGAGAGAGAAGCTCCCCCTTCTCTCTAGAAATTAGGTTTATTAGTTTGATTTCCTTGTAATTTGTCTTTTTAATTCTTGTTTTTATCTAGTTTCTTCTACCTTTCTTTGTTCTATTGTATTAATTTTCTTAGTTATCTTGTTATTTTCTCAATTTTATCACTTTTATGTATTTGAACCCCTTTGTTAATTTTAATTTCATTTAATGCAAATTTATGTTTCCATGTTATTATTGCTTTCTTTAGTTGTTATTATTATTTTCTTGCATTTGGTAGTTTTAGATTTTATTATTATTGCAATTTAATATGCTTTTATTTTTATGTACACTAAGTGTTTGATAAAAATGCTTGGCTTAGTTTTTACTTAGTTTTCCCCACTCTTGGCTTGGAATTGAGGACTTTGGTGACCCTTGAGTCATTGATGTCCATTCTTGATTGATATATTAGAGTAGTTAGTTGATTTCGTTTCCACTAACTCTAAGTCTTCCATTAATAGAGTTGACTAGGACTTGTAGATTGAAATCAATTATGCCTATTTGACTTATCCTCGATGTTAGGGTTGACTAAGTAGGATTAACTCTTTATAATCATCATATGTTTGTGGTCAATGGCTAGGATAGGTAACCTTAGCTCTCAATCCATGCCAAGAGGTTTCTTAGCATTTGAATTTCCCTTTTCTTTGATTACTTGCCTTTGAATTTAATTGCTTTGATATTTAATTATTGCATGCTCATTTACTTTCTCGCTATTTACATTTCTTGTCCCTTGCTATCAACCCCATTCCCTCATAGCCAATAATTGAGCATCTCAATTGCAACTCCTAGGGAAGACGACCCGAGAATACAAACTCCCGGTTTATATTTGTTTTAAATTGTAACTTATCTTTTGAATTAAACTTTGATTGTGAGAGTTAATTGTTGGTTTGGACTATGCTATTAAAGAAGTGATTCTTATTTTGATTAATTCTAAACCGACAATAATTCTCTTCATCAGGAGGCAACCCAACCATAAGTAGAGTATTTTCTTTCTTTCGTTTACTATTAGTTTCATTCCATATTATTTTCATTTCTATTAATTTTTATAGTTTTCCCTTGCTTGTTAACGTTTGTGATCATGTGTAGCACTTAGAATAGGAACAGAAATGCTCAGGACTGAAAACAGAATACCCTAGAGAGAGCCCCTTAATGGCATTGAATGCTAGAACTAGCGCCAGCGCCAGAAGGGAAGGAAGCTTAGGCGTTCAACACCCTTCTAAAGAGCCTTCACTGGCGTTTAACACCGGCATAAAAGAAGATTTGGGCATTTAACTCCCCCTATGGAGCACCCAGGACCATTTTCTTGGTCCCCATTGGGCGTTCAACGCCCAACCCTGTCGTTGAACGCCCCACCAACTTGGAAAAAAAAAGTATCCCTACCTGGTGCTCAACGCCCAAAACTGGAATTGAACGCCCAGGCAGGGGCAGGGTCATACGCATTTGGAGCTTCACAAGTCAGTTGGTCCCACCCAACCCCCACCTACCCCACCTTTCATTCACTCCTTTCCTTCTCTCTCCTACTTTTTCACCCTTGAAACTCACACTCTACTTTCCCTCTTTCCAATACACACTCATCACATCCCCATCACCTTTCTCTATTCCCAAAACCCTTCATAAATCCCATCACTTCTTTTCCCACCAAATAGCCGAACCACTACCCCCCCCAACCCCTATAAATACCCATTCATCCTCACACATTCACAATTTACTCTTAAAAGAACAGTGAATTTAGAGAAGTATTATTGATTCTCTAAAAAATAAAAAATATTGATTCTTGAAGCAAAAGAATAGCAAAAGGAAAAAGAAAAAAAAAAGAAAAAGAAAAAGAAAAATCAAAAGAAAAGGGTCCAAGGCTTTGAGCATCAATGGTTAGGAGGGTCAAAATTGGCCTAAAAAACTCAAATGAGTTGCTATCCCTAACTATATGCTTGTGATGGAAGGTATCAAGTAAAAAGCTTGAGACTGAGCAGTTAAAGTCGTGCTCCAAAGCAATAAAGAGTACGCTTAAGAACTCTGAGCATGACTGTCTGGGAATTTAAGCAAAGCTAAATTCGAATCCAAAGGGTTCTCCCAGTTAAGTGCTTGTGGCATTTATGTATCCGGTGGTAATACTTGAAAACAAAATGCTAAGAGTCACGGCTAGGCTCAAAGGTGCAAAGCACCAAAAAGAAGCTGTGTTCAAGAATCAAGAGAAAAAACTAAAAAGAAGAAAATCAATAATATCATCCGAATTCTAGTTCCAAGGGATGCCAATGTTTCTGAGCTTCAAGAGAAAGTGAGTTGCCAAAGCTGTTCAAAAAGAAAGAGCTAATAGCCCTATTTAGTAATTAGAACTGAGCTTCATTGACAACTCTAAGACCTTATGTAGTTTTCTCTTCTTTAGTCCTAACTTGTTTTTGGTTGCTTGAGGACAAGCAACAGTTTAAGTTTGGTGTTGTGATAAGTGGATATCTTATACGCTTTTTCATTGCATTTTCTTAGTGTTTTAAGTAGATTTTATTAAGTTTTAATATGTTTTAGTGCAAAAATTCATATTTGGATGCTACTTTGAGTTTTTGTGTTTTTTCTATGATTTTAGGGGATTTTTGGGCGAATTTGCCAAAATTGGCGAAGTGTTGTTCAGAGATGAAGAAAGGATAGTAGATGCTGTCAAATCCTGACCTCCGTGCATTCCAACGAGCATATCTTGTGTTACAGAGATCCAATTGATGCATTTTCAATGGCGTTAGAAAGCTAACTTCCAGAGCTCCCACAATATATAATAGTCTATACTTCTCTTCCAGATCACTGCCCATAACTGGCGTTGAACGTCTACATCTGAAGTTCAACGCCCCAAAAGGACCAAGCCCGGCATTGAACGCCCAAAACTGGCATTCAACACCAGCCAGGGACCAGAAGATAGCACATTCAACCTCCCTAACTGACGTTCAATGCTCATTCTCCAAGTTGAACGCCAGGCTTGGACGAAGCACAAGACCAAAGTGGGCCTAAAGTGGATTTTAGCACTCTTTAGCTTAGTTCTGTTTATCCTTGTACTTTTTAATTTAAATTAACATCTTTTAGGGTTAGCATCTCCTATTTAAAGAGGAGATCACTTAGGTTTAGGAATAACTTATCAATTCTTTACTATCAAATCTAAGTTTCTCTGTAAATTATGAGCAACTAAACCTCCTTGTTAAGGATAGGAGCTCTGCTTATTCCTATGGATTAATAATATTAGAGTGAATACCCCATCCGGCCCCTGACAATTATCTCGAAAGGACAACGAGGCCCCCAAGAAAAAAAAAACACCCAATCCGGCCCCTGATAATTTTTTTTGGGACTGATTAGCCCTGTGCCAAAAAAATAACATTGATTTTTTTTTGGAATAGATTGTCAGGGGCTGATTTGGATTTTTCTCATAATATTACTTTTCTATTTTAATATATGTTTGATTCTATTCTATGATGTATTGTCGTTCTTCATCTATATGAATCTGGGGTGAAACGAGAGTATGACCCCTTTATTCTACATGAGTTCTTGCGAGTCCTGACCCGGATAGTATTGAGTTAAAGCTTGAGAATACATCACCTGAACCAATAATTTATTTTGACTAATTGGGATATGTGACATAAAATTCCATTATTTATGGGTAATGAGGTTTCTGTGGCGCTAAGGCTAGAATATTGAGCATCATTCTCCAATTTGAAAGATCTAAGTAGGATCGGTAGGAGTGTGAATTGCGCGCGCTTCATCTTCGTTCATATTGAATGACCACTGACAACAGCGTTTGATATGAATTAGGGGATATTAATTGACCACGACCCATGGTGTTAATCACTTATAGCTTTGTCATAGAATGACTCATTCATTGTTAAAATGGTTGGTAGAAGCATTAATCCGAAAAGATAAGCATCTCCGAGGCCTTAACTGTTTTTATAAATTATCTTTTTATCAATCTTTAATTGCTTTTCTTTACTATTTTGTTTTATGCACCTACAACAACAACCACTATCCTTCTATTCGTCTGACTAAGATCTGCAGGATAACCATTGCTTGCTCAATCCAACAATTCTCGTGGGATCGATCCTCACTCACCTGAGGTATTACTTGGACGACCCGGTGCACTTGTCGGTGAAGTTGTGCAAGTTCAATTTCGTGCAGCAATTAACTAGTTTAATTTCTGTTATATTAGGATAGTTGGAGATGCATGTTAGTTGAGTAGGTGGTTAGATAATTTGAGCTGGATGGTGGATTTAGGTTTGTTATGCTAAATGCTGTTGTTTGGACATGTTACTGTTTCATTGTTTTCCTTGGTTTGTTGACGATTTCTTCATTTCCCTGTACCAGTTTGGTTTGTTTGATATTGCTGCTGATTTCTGTTTTATATGTCACTTGCCCAATTCATATGACTTTTGTGTTGTATGCCTGTTTGACTTGTCTTAAGTTCATATGAGTTGATTTTGTTGTTTGTTTATATCCAGGAATGTCCATTTACTGCTGAAATGCCGTCGAAATTTTCTTGAAATTCGTGTTAATTGTTTCGGATTTGTTAATTTGGTTGGTGATCTACTACTTCAGTCTTCTTTGGTCAGCAGCGCAATTAATAAAGGGCTCAGTTAGCATTTCTATTATTTTTAGTTCCCTTATGTTATATTGCTTGATGAATCGCAACAAGGAGCTATTTGACAAATTTCTGTGTCAAATAGACCCTTGTTAACCAATAGCCTTTGAACCTCTTCTATGTTTGGAATTTTCAAGGTTAGGCCAAAAATTTCGTTTCTTCATGGTTTAACTTCAAATCTCTTCTCCTCAACTATTGAAGTTTATGTTCTCAACTTCTCTTTTTGACCTAATCTTGGTTATTATTGATTAAGGTTCATTAAAGTTGTTAATTGAGTTGGTGAAATTGTTTACTTAGCCTCTTTTTCAATGGAATTACATGAATGGCCACATGTATATTCAATTTTCACTTAAGGCTTGATAATTTCGAATCCATATTGACATGCATACTTTCTTCTTCATTTATTTTCATTGAACATGCATGTTGTCATTATTGCATCATACATGGCTCAATTGTATCAATGCTTGATGGTTCTTAGTTGTGAACTTATGATTTTCTCACTTTCCTTTTTAGGATAAGAAAACCTCAAGGAAAGAAATGGGCATCTACTTCTAAGAAGCCGGCTCCAAAACCTAAGAAGCCGGTTGAACAAGTCATTATGATCTGGGATCCTGACTTAGCCATTCCAGCTCAAGACCCAGTTCGTTTTGCTAACAAGTATTGTGCTCGTCAGTATAAGTTATTCCGGGAAAAGAAGAAGTTAAATGTCGAGAGAGAGCTGTGGATGGATAAGCCACCCCGTGATCTCCGAGCATTAGTGGACTCTCATATTGAGAGCCAGGGGTGGAGCTTCCTGGATAGAGAGTTGAAGGAGACGAATGTACGATGGATGATGAAGTTCTATGCCAATTTTCATAACGTCAACCTCAAGTCCATCCTGGTTCGGGGCAAACAAATTCCTATCACCAAAGCGGAAATTGCTGACATTCTCCACATCCCACCCAAACTAAAAGGGCGATGTGCATATGCCAAGGTGCAAGTGGACTGCCAGTTAGGTACTTTGGACTGGGATAGGGTGCTAAAGAAGATAAATATTCCTAACTCAGAATGGGTCA
This sequence comes from Arachis ipaensis, assembly GCF_000816755.2. Classification (NCBI taxonomy): domain Eukaryota; kingdom Viridiplantae; phylum Streptophyta; class Magnoliopsida; order Fabales; family Fabaceae; genus Arachis; species Arachis ipaensis. Next base: position 109,544,275 of record NC_029787.2, read on the forward strand.
TGAGTGTGGAGAAGGTTTCTAAACCAAATGGTTTTCCAGTCAAGCAACTTACCTTTGATGCTCAGATATGGCAGCAACTACTGGCGAGCTTTGCCATACCAACCACCCATGAGACCACCATTACATGGGAAATGGCTGTTTTGGTCTGGGCAGTTTTAGAAGGAGAACCAGTCAACTTACCTAAGATCATCAGGACTTCAATGTGGAGAGTACTGGTGTCCTTTAAGCGGAAGGCAGCCTTTCTGGTTATGGTGACTGAGATGGTTGCCAAGGCCAGACTTGAGTGGGAGGCAGACGACTACACACTAACCCTACCCAACAAGGATTTGTACATCCCACATGGAGACTGGCTGAAGGATTACCCTGGTTGGGCTGATGGAAAGAAGAAGAGGAGAAAGGTAACCATTGGGGAATCAAACTGACCAGTAGCAGCATCATCATCCGGTCTTCGTGGTCCTATGACTTAAAAGTTAGGCCTCAAGATTCTGGAGCGGCTAGAGCACTTAGAGAGGTGATTGAACAGAAAATATGAGAACATCAAGCTGTAGAATAGAGACTGGGACCCGATGATCGAGACATTGGACACACCTGAGGAGCAATCAGAGGAAGAGGATGCAGCTTAGGGAGATGGCATTGAGGCTTCTCCGCCGCCCGAGCACGAGGCTGAGACTGGAGCCATTGGTGTCGAGGTATCTCCACCGGCCCAGCAACCTGCTGACCAGCCTACATCATCACCTCAGGGAGCCGAGGGCATTGAGGTCTCTCAGCTGGCACATATGTCCGTTGATCACCCGACTTCCCCTTCTCACGGAACTTCCAGCTGAGCACCGAGGACGGTGCAATTTTCAAAGTGTGGGGAGGTCGTCCGACCGGCAATTTTTTTGTTTTAGGTGACAAAACTCCATGCACATCTCAGCTTATTTTTCTGCCTATGCTTTATTTTGATGCCTTATTAGCTTTTGAGTATTTTGGGAGCTTTAATAGTTTGAACTGCTTTAGGTATATTTTGATGTTTATTGCACTTTCTTAAAGTTTGACTAGTTTCTTTTAAGTATTTTGGATGCTTTAGTAGTTGAGTTGCTTGAGGTACATTTTGATGTTTATTGCACTTTCTCTAACTCTTGTATATATGCCTTTCAGTTTATTATGTCTATAGTTTAATTGTAGATTGTGATGAGAACTAGTTGATTGCACCCAGTTGAATTCCTAGATGTGCGATGAAGTGGTATTGTTTGGAAATAGGAATTTAACTTGGGAATTTTGGAAAACTTGCATCCAATCACGATTGCATACATATACATATACATATACATATGCAAGAATAAGTTTGATCAAATTAAGGACATTTTCAGGAGCATATCTTGAAAAAAAAAGAAGAAAAATAATAATAATTTTTACATATAGAAGTACATATATATAAACTTTATTTTCTTTAGAATAATCCAGAAATTTGATTTGAGTTAAAGAAAATTTTCTTATGGAAACTTGCTTGGGAAAATATATTTTGTGAAGCTTATTTGATGAGCTAGAACATATTAACATGTGAGTTTTGAGCCTTATTGCATGTGATTGCATTATACAATCACTAATTCATTCCTTGTGTGTTTCTCTCTCTATGATGGTGATCTTTAATTTGTTCAATTCTTTATGTCCATTGTTCCATGTACGCATGCATTTATACGATTGAGGCCCTCTTTTCAATTAACCTACTTATCCAAATGGCCACACTCCTTCTCTACCCTTGCTAACCAATTTGAGCCTTAATGAACCCTTTTGATTCTTAATTTAGCATGTTACTAACCTTAAGTGAAAAACCATTATATATGCACCTAATTTGGATCTTTGATTGATTTAAGTTGGTGAGTTTGTGTAATAGGTAAAATGTGGGAAATTAAGCATATTGGTAGATAGAAGTGGCTTTTGATTTCTCATTGTAAAAATCTTGGAATTCGGTATAAGTCATACTTTCAAGGATTGAATCATATGCATTAGCTTTTGCAAGGTTCTGAAAACCGGTTCGGATCGGCCAGTCAAACTGGTTGAACCGTGAACCGTGAAGAAATACGACTCAGGCAAATAGCAAAATCGGAGATTTCAAAAATCGGAGTTGAACCGGTGAATCGGCCAGGAACCGATCGATCGAACCGAACCATGACCCAGCCGGTTTTTTGAATGGAAAGCCAAATATTGCCGTTTCAACCTCTGCACTTAGCTAGTTAGCCCTAACTCCAACCTGATGCCCAGATCCAGCTTCCAGAAGTCCAGAATGCCTCTCTGGCTCTCTCACACGACAGGGCTCCTCCCAATGCTTATTTTGTCTGAGTACTTTTGGGGGGTGGGGGAATTAATAGAATGAAAAAGCATTTGACGAAAATAGGTGGAGATATTAAGAAATGTTCTAAGGTCCCTTATGACATAGAAAAACAAATGGAAGGTTTATTAAAAGAGATTTAGAAAAGTAAAAGTAGTAAAAGAAAAGTAAGTTTCAATGAAGAGAGTAGTGATGAGATTGAGGATGCAATTGATGAAGCAATAGTGCAAGAAGAACAACAGACTCCGAGTCAGTTACCAACTAAGCAGGTGATTGGAGGTGAATCCTAAAAAGAAAATAAAAACCATTATTCCTCCTATATTTGAAGAGTATCTTTGAGCACAAAATGGATTTACAAGCATTGGTTGTTGATACACACTTTACCGGACACAAATTAGGAAGGAGTGCTAATGGTAGAGCTGTGAGTGCAATTATCCTAGACAATAAAATTTGGGATGATTGTTTACTGCATGCAAAATTGTGAGTCCGTTGATTAAATTACTGTGGTTGGTAGATGCCGATGATAAACCATCGTTGGGAATTGTTTATGAAGATATGCTGAGGTCAGAAAATGGAATCAAAGAAATGTTCAAGCATAGTAAGACTACATATCAACCTTACACAGAGATTATCAACTCAAGATGGGACAAACATTTGAAAAAAAATCTTCATGCACCAGCTTATTTCTTGAATCCTGCTTGCTTTTTCGATGAAAATTATAAAGAAGCACCTGATGTCATGCGAGGTTTACTTGATCTTGTTACATTGCATTGCAAGGTTAATAATTTAGATTCAGTTGAGGTAATGAAAGAAATACACTTATATAGAGATTGAAAGGAAAGCTTTGATAGGCCTGAAGCTTTTCGAGCTGCAAAAAACTTCAACCTGGTAAGAGTATCTGTTCGATAATTACTTTTCTAGTTATTTTATGTTTTCATTTCCTTAATTTGATAACTAATAGTTGAGCTATGGGATTGTAACTTGTAGATGAATGGTGGAGGTTGTTTGGTGGTTCTGCTCCATGTTTACAAAATATGGCAATTCGCATTCTTAGCCAAGCATCTGCTTCTTCGGGGTGTGAAAGGAATTGGAGTCTTTTTCATCAAATTCATACAAAAAGAAGGAATAGATTGGAGTATGATAGGCTAAGTGATATTGTGTATGTTACATATAATTTACATCTTAAATCCAAGTAATGTATATTCCATCTTTTCATTTCATATCATGAGATTTTGTGTAGTTAATATACTAGGCTTATCATATATTGTATTTAATTTGTTAGGACGGAAAGACAAAAGAAAAAGCAAAAGGTGCAATATGATCCAATCGATATTGAAGTATTGATTTGGTTGACTTTTGGGTGACAGAAGAGGTTTTGAAAAAGAGCCTGATCTTCCAAGTAATATTGAAGACTTGCTTCGTGAGTATTATAGTTTATTGTCTGATCATTTATTACAATAGCTTTAATCTTTAATTTATTGATAATGTATTATATATTTTGTTAGATGAGATTGATGCTGATTTAGATCAAAGTGGTGGTGGTGGTGGTGATGGTAGTAGTAATACATTTTATATATGCTGCACCACTTGATTTTTCTGGTCCAAGTAGTGGACATGAAGGTGATGATATCAACGAAGCAAATCTGCAACAAGTTATGGCGGATTTTGATGATTGATAACAAACTTGAATTAGTTTGATGTTGGCATCTTATGCTTATGTTTGATTGGTTGTTTTTGTTATTTAACTTTTGAGTTTGTATTTGAATGAGATCATAACATTCTGGTCTATGTAGTACTTTTAATTTGGATGATACTCTAAGATTTATATTAGATTATAAATATGTTTTAATGTGTTTATTTATATTTTATTTATTATTTTATTATAAAATAATTTTTTCAGTTCAACCACGATCGAACCGATTAAACTTGTGAACCAATAAATTAGTAACTAGAGTGGTTCGATGGCGATTCGGTTTTCAAAACCTTGATTGTAACATTCGGTTACATAAATATTATGATGTTACCCTTTATTTTATTTGTTCATTTATTTACTTTGTGACAGTTTGTTCGATGTAACCATACTATAGATATTGTAATTTCTCAATGCTATTGCTATGGTGTCTAAAAATATTAGACTATGCTACATGTACATCAAAGTCAGCCACCAATATAAAATACATGTTGGAATATAAATACATATTAAAAATAAATTAAACTACACATGTATTTATACACAAATACATTGGTGGCTGATTTTAGTGTACAAATAATATTTTTGAAAAATATTTGCCTAACTTACTAAAAAAAAGTTAAAAATTAATATTTAATTTAAAAATATAAAAATAAATAATTATTAAATATTCAAAATTTTAAATTTGTCATAAAAAATAAGTTAAGGCAAATTATAGATACCATAGAATTCACCTTTCTCTATTTACTGACGCAACATATTGTACTATTTCCTAACGAGCTGTAGCTCAAACGACATAATCTTTCCATACTCATCTAAAGGTCGCGGGTTCAAATCTTCTTAAAAAAAAAAAAACAAAAAACATATTGTACTACCCTCTAAAGCGGGTATGTCTAAAATGAGCTCAACAATTATGTGCTTATTGAATAAGCCACACTCATATAGACCATTAGATTTTATTAGATGAAAATCAAAGGCTAATATAAAAGAAGAGTATTGATGGACTCTAATAAATATAGAATATCCTAATACATAAATTAATGCTTTAAATGGCAATACTTTAATACACAATACTCTGCAGAATGCCGCTTGATAGGTAAATGGAAAGAAATTTTTTAACATCATCTCTACTATACCCAAATGTCATTTGGGTAAGGTCATCAGTTCCAAATAAAAAGAACTCAGCTTCATCAGCAATCTACACAAATGGATAATAAAATTAGCCAGTTTAAATAAATAATTAAGAGTATGGGAGAGTAAAACTTTTGAGCTCATATATACATTTGCTAATTGGGTTCCAAATAATGCGCGGGAAGCACTCCTCTTCGAAATGACCCACTACTGCACTCCACTCATACAATTCCTAGTTAAAAAGTCCGAGTGTTTGAAGCAATTAATGATTCAGAGGGTGGGAGGATCAAATCCTTTACAATGAGAGAAGTTATAAGGTATTCATACCTGAGTGACTCACATTTTATAATATGCCTGTGTGCTATGCTCAATTGCTCCTAAGACCGCCTGCTTTGTGCTCCCCAGATCTTAGTACTCTTTTGAGGGTAGCTCAGAATACTTTCTTTGATCAAATTTGTAACATTCACCCTCATATTACCAACCTACCATGTGACTATCTATTAAAAAAATATAAAATTGATTATAAGCTATACATCTTATTCAATATCATAGATCAATACCTGGAATGAGTTAAAGTCCACCAAAACTCAAATGCATTGCATACATCTTACTCAAACTACACCAACTCATCAAATATAAAGTCTAAGAAAATTCATAGAAATATAAACTCATTTTTTCAATTAATAGATACTAAAAAACAAATATTAATATTCTGCAGTAGACATAAAATCTTTAGAGTAATAAGCTAGGTTTCAATAAGCCAGCATTAGAGCCTCTTCCCTTCGAATCCAGCTCCAACCAGCAAATATTCCTGTTTTACTGGCTCAATGCTTTGAGACCTTTCCATTGCTCTAGTCCATTTTTCGAGCAGAAAGAAAAAGTGAATATTGAAGAAGGAAAAAAATTTCCACAAAAAATCCATCTTTGAGCTTTCATGATAAAAGACTAAATAAACTATTAAATACACAAAAATATTAATAAAACAAAAAGTATTATTATATATTAATATGAAATCACTGTGATACACAATTAGGATTACTTGCATTTCGTCTGCAACATGCACAAAAGGAATATATTTTGTAATAAGTAATATCTAAGTGATTAATATTGCACTAACTGCATAAATAAAATTTTAACACAATAGTATAAAATCAACAAAAAGAATAAATAGCCTAATAAGCATTACAAAGACAGCTAGCAATAAAATTTCAATAGGAAAAAAAATAGATACCATGTACGCACCAGTTGAAGATGATTTAAAATTGTCGGAAGGAGTGTTGTTATAATCAAGGCAAATCAGCCATACCACCTTTTGCTCCATTAGATTGTTAGATACTAAAAGTCTATGAAATTGAGATACTTTTAAAGAGAAGTCGAAAAATGAAGTAGAATCGTTCATTTTCTAAATATGCAATTACTTGAAACTCCTTAAACCATATTCTACTGAATGAGTCGTAATTGAAACCAAAACTCAAACCCCTTTTCGACCATCACCAGCATCAAAAGAAGAATTATTATCGCCATTACAAATCCAAAAGTTTGTAATTTTTGTGATCAAACATTATAGTCATGCAAGTGTATATATCACACACTGGCCACATTGGATTGTTAAAATATTTAACTTTCCTTCACTTGCCTGGAAAAAGAAGATAAAGTGGAAGTAAGTAATAAAATAAAAATTCAGTCCAGCAATTAGGCCAGTGTACTCTCACACAATGAATTCAAAACGAAATGGCAAATAACAACCAGAATGAGCTTGAGATGCCAAAAACTACCCAGAAACAACAGCAGAATGACACTTTGCCTCAGACCCAGGCACTGAACCCATAGCCTTCAAACAATTATTCGCCTACACATTGAAAAAGAAATCTAAATCAGTAGGTAAAGATATGGTACAAAAGTAGCTAAAATTAGGATTTTCAGAGGCAGCTAAAAATCTAAAAGGCATACCTGTGAAATAGGTAAAGATATGGTGTCATTAGAGGATATGGAGTGAACATGCTGCACTTGGTGATTGCGCTAACCAGTGGTTGACGCATACCTAGAAACCTTACATTTCAAAATAGTGAATTAATAATTACTTAAAACACAAAGAAACCTAGAAAACAGGATGATGATTTAAAAAAATTAATAAAAATTAATTTCACAAAAAAAAACCCGAAAAACCATAACACACCTTTGAATCCTAAGGAGATACAGGAAAAAGAATCAATGCGAACTTAAACAAAACCTAATTAAATCTTTTACTTAACTATTTCCTTAAACATAACCAAATCATTAGGCATGGGAACAAAAAGTTTTAAACATTTAGTTTTTAAATAACAAAAAGTTTATAATTCACATATTTAACACACTATGCTCTTCTTCAAAGCATGAACCAATTAACTAAACCCCTTGATTGTCCAAATACTCGGCAATCATACAAAGGAAATAAATAATAAACAAAAATTGATAGAGATTTCCTTACCCACACTAATTCAAAATCAACTAATCAATTTTTTTCTCATTAGTAATTTTTTTTCAACCTGACATAGAAATGAACATACAAAAATGGTATACCTTTTCCAAATTTCTCGCTTTTAAAGGTAGTAGAGCTCCCGATAACCACAGGCTTTGGAGATATTTCAATGGCAGAAATCTTCACATCCTAGTTTGATTTTTATTAGAATAGATTTTAACATGAAAATATAACAACTAAAGTAATAAGAAAAAAGAGAGAGCACTATCCAAAAATAAATCCAAATCAAGTATTGGCCAAATGTCAACAACAGTAAAGAATAACAGTATCATAATTACACACAACTCCAACACAAAAATTTCGAATATCTATTTACATCAAAATATAACAGTTTGCAATAAAAATATTAATCCCACAAAAGCCTGTAAATTTTGAAAGACATTCAAAGAAACTTTAGAATTAAACACAGTGAATTCATAATTATGTGAAATACAATAATACATAGAAAAGATGATGACGATAAACAAAATTGATTTCAGAAAAAAAACCCTCACAGTGAATTCATAATTATTGAATACTGAACATTTTAATTACTCAATTTTAAAATATTCGCACATACAAAAGGAGGCCTTTGTCTAGAGACTCTGAAGTACCAGTGATGTTAGCGGATTTCCTCTATATTATTTGATCACCCCCCAGTTGCAGAAGCAAACCCAACATATATAAATAAAAAACAAAACATAAAGGACTTGTCAGAATAAAATAAAGTATCATATATGAAGATTACATAGCCCAGCTCAGCCAATTAAAAAATGAACAGATGTTGATCAACTCCACAATTGTTAGAATTTTGTTGATAGCTCTACCCATTGCTTTGAAAACAATTTCAATGGAACACCTTTCCAATGAAGAAGCAAGCAATATAATCTGAGCAAAAACCTGTACAAAATGGTCCTCACAACATTAATAAATACATAACATGTCAAATTCATCCGGATACATTTTCCACGATTTAAGTTTCATTTTTTTTTTTTGACAATTTTTAGGTCTAAAAATGCTTACAATATAATGTGTTTCCAAAACAGGTTCTGAAAATAAAAAGAAATATTTGCCAAACATGTACTTAGTTTAGATTCATAATTGAATTTAAAATTTAAAAAAAATAACACACACTCGATGTTCGCACTGTAGCAGCTAAGCATGATTCTTCTTGTAAATTCTCAGTTCATTTCAAGGTAATTCTTATTTTATCCAAGGAATAAAGAAAGGAGTGTAATCACAACACCAAACGTTCTAAACGAACAGAGGCAAGAGTAGTTTGTATTGCAAGCTGTGCTAATGAAAGAGTAAATAGAAAGGACGAAGGTGAGGAAACTGAAGCAAGGTCATGGTGTAAGACCCAAAACCTTTGAAAAAGGGCTATCGTTAGCTAATTTCAAATTCAGTGTTTCTGTAGCTTTAATTTTAAAAATTTCTTTATTAAAGAAAATTAAAGCAAGTTATGATTTATTGAATTTGAGATAAGTTATTATTATTATCCAATTTGATAATTATTGAATTATTTTCTATATTTAAATTATGAAGTTGGCAGTTATGAAATAATAAGGATTTTTATATGATTTGGATTAGATAAGTAATATTTTAAATATTAATACTGTTACTTTGGAAAATAAAGAGTTTAATTATATTATTTCTAATTATTTTGATTTGGGCATTTTATGGAAAATAATTTGTAAGATTGATGAGCAAATAGTATTTTTCTATATACAATTAGTGTTGGATTTACATTGGGTTTCAATTACTATATTATCCCCAATTTTATGTGAAATTACCATAACGCACTTAACCCTAATTTTTGGAAATGAAACCCTAACCCTGAAACCCTAACCTGTGACCCGGTTACCTTCTCCCCCAACCCAGCGGCAGCAACACAAACGCTCCCCCTTTTTCCTCAAACCAATACACTCAGTAGCAGCAGCAGATCGTCCCCTTTCCCAACATAACGCAACACACACGGCTTCCCATTTCATGAAAGAAAGAAACTGAGGCAGAGAGAGAGAGACGCCGTCATCCTCGTCGCCGAAACCGCGAGGAGCGTCGCCGCCGAGCACCGTCACCGTGTCGTTGTCTTCATCGACGCCAGCTGAAGAGAGATGCGACGGAGAGAGAGAGAGAGGGTCCGCAGAGGGAAGCGCCGCCGTTCCCTGAGGTTGCACCGTCGTCGCTGTCCTTGGTGACCCACGAGCCGAGAGCGCACGCGCGGGAGTGGAGGACGGCGCTGCTGTCGCCGCTGCTTCCATGTCTTCCAACGGCGCTGCTATCGCTGCCGTGAACCGTGGCTAGAGGAGGGAGCGAGAGATCAAGGGAGAGGTGTGTCACGCTCTGCTGTAGTTAAGTCGGCCTTGCTGCCTCCGCTGCTGGGGATTGCCTCCGTCACTGTCGCCGGCGAGGAGAGAGCAGTGCGGGAAGAACAGAACGCGAGGGAGAAACCGGTCCTCCATTGAGCTGCCGCGTTAGAAAAGGGATTCATGCTGCCGGAATTCCCCTGCCACCGCCGTTGCCTTTGGAAGCCCCTGCTGAGGCCAGGGTGCTATGGTGGTTGTTAACCGAGTCACCGTTGATGATTGCGTGCGACTATGCTGATTCTGAGTCGCCGTGTCACTGCCAAAGTAAGGAAACTCACTGGAATAGCACATCGGAGCTGCTGTTTAGCTGATGCCATTGCCTGGGTCGCTGCGGTACGAGCTGCCATTGATGGAGCTGCTATGTTCAGTGATTTTTGCGAGTTCCGACTTTGCGGTAAGGGTGTTAAATTTGTGGTTTCTGTCGTTTTGGGTTTCGAAAAGATTTTGATGCTGCGCGATTTTTTATAGTTGATCCACCGAAGCTTCTGGCCGCCGCCGGAACTGTTGCCGGGCCGGTTCGAAATCGCAGCTGCCTCATTGTGTTATTTCGGTAAGAAATTATGTTTCAAACAATCTCGCGTTAGTATTCTGTTGTGTTTGGTAACGTTGGATCGAGTCTTGATTATTATGTTACGATTAGTGTTGCCTTGGTTATTGCGAAAGTGGCTGGGTGCTGAGGTTTTGGTTGCCGTCAGTTCAGGTTGAGGCGGAAAGGACTATGTGAGACGTTTGGGTTATGGATTTGCGTTTTGAGGTAGGGGCGCTTTCCAAAAACTATGTTTTAAGTATTGGAATTATTACATATGGATACTGTTGTGAGATATTGTGTAATTGGTGATTGTATCTGCCTTATGTGTTATTTGATTGACTCGAGTGATTATGGACGTTGGTTTGGTTGAATTGTTGTGCGGCTTTGTGAAATGTAATGTTTTGAAGTGATTCTTTAAAGATTTGAAATCTGAGTTTAATCCGTTGAGGATTGATTTGATTTGAGTCAATTATTTGATGATGTGAAAAGTCGAATGCACTTTTGAATTCAGCCTGGTTTACTTTAACTGACTTGATCTTGGACAAATGATTTGTTACTGAACCGTTTCTTTAAAGCTTTAGAAATGAGTTTATTCGGCTGATAACGATTTGATTTTTGAAATGGTTTCCTTGAAATTTGGAATTGAGATGACTGTTGGATTTGGCTTGCCTTGAACTGATTTTGGATTTTGGGCTGTTGAAAAGGATTTTGGAATGGTTTAGTTGGGACCCGAACCGAGTGGCAAAGTCCAAGTTTTAGGGGAGGTGCTGCCGAAATTTCTATAAAATCTTAGTCTTTATTGAATGTTGTCTGAAATAATGATGAGTTAAATACTTCTAATATTTTATTTGAATTATCAAGAAAATGATGATTCATGCTTTTGAAATGAATTGTTAAAGAGGAAATTGTGATTTAGTCTTGCTTCTTAAGAAAGGCATTGTATCTCTTTCAAGAGAAAGTTATTTAGATGAAACTTGTGTTTTAAAGTTGTTTGAATGTGAAAAGGGTTTATGCCTTTGAATTTGACTTGGGGGTTTCAATTAAAGAAGTTTTAATGATTTTGAAAGGACCTGAATGTCTATTGACAAGTTTCATTTTGAAATATTTTGAGAAAGGTTTTAAGTACTCTTTGAATTCTGAATTCTTGCAAGACTAAAACAATTTTGAACAGTTGAAACACTTTAGAATTTATCATGGGGTTAAAGCTGGTTTTGCCTAAGTAAAGGAAACGGCTTTGAAAGAAGTAAATGATTTCGTGACTCGGTTTGGCTTAGATCCTATTTTATTACTCAAATCGGAAAGCCAAGGTTTTAATGATTTTAAATGAATTTGGCGAAATGAGTTATGCTATTCTCCCCTAAGGACTTGGGACCTTGCCGAGAAACTTTGTTATAAAATCCCATTGTTGGATGGATGATTTTGAATGTTTCAAAATGAATCTTTAACTTTCCATGATTATGGGAGTTGTGGAAAGAGGATGCCAAGAGTGGCATTGTTTTTAAAAGGGGAACTTACTTTGAGTAAAAGTAGCTTATGAGCCTGAGATGAATTGAGAAATGAGATCTTTAAAGCCGAGGCTAAAAAGAGTTAAAACTTGATTTCAAAGTGAATGAATTGAGAAAAGTGATTTATGGCTTGAATGCCGATTTATGAATTTGATGATGTTGAATGGTGGAGGTGCTATTCTGTTATGAGCCGGAATGGCTGTGTATGATATTGATTTATGGCTGATTGCCGAATGAGTTATGGGCTGTATGGCTGATTATGAATTATGAATTTAAGCCGGATGGCTGAGATGGATGTTGATCCATGGCTGGGACTGAATGAATATATGCTTGAGATACCTAGGTAGTAGCAAGGGTTGTGGTTTGTCCCACTTGCTCCAGGTCAGAGATTGTGACGCTTGTGTAGTAGCGGTAGTAGTGGCGATTCCACTCGCTCCAGGTTGAGCTTTTAAACACCCGCCTGGGTAGTAGCCGCAATAGTGGTTATTCCACTGGCTCTGGATTGAGCGGGTAGTAGCAATGGGGTTGTAGCTCAAACCTACTTGCTCCATGATGGGTGTTTCTGTCCATGGTTAGCTACCAGGATGTGTCGGGTTGGCTATATAACCGACAGATGATATCATCAGCCACTAGGGACAGGCATGCATCATATGCATCTATGTGACATTGTTTGGGTGTGCATATTGTACTTGGTTTGCCTATGTGATTAACTGCTAATTGTTCTACTTGCTGTAACTGTTTGTTTGTGCTTGAACCTTCTTCCTACTTGTGTTTGCGACTGAGATTTTGTTGGATTGTGGTGATTGGTTGATGGTTGGATTGCTTGGGCCTAGGGCCGTGGTTGAAATGAGATGGACCGATGGTTGGTTTTGGTTTTGTGTGTTTCCGGTTTGGAAAGATATGAAAGGCTATTTTGGTTCAGTATAGATAAACCTTTTTGAAAGGCTTTTGAATTTTTGAGAATTAATGGTTCCTCTTTCAGAAAAGATTTTCGACTTTACTTTTATTGAAAACCGTTGTTTTTGAAAAGAGGCATAAGACGGTTATTAATCACTGGTACGGTTTATCTTCACGTATCCTATTACAGTAATTCCCAAAAACCCTCTACTGAGAACCCTTTCGAGGATGATGTTCTCACCCCCCCTACATTTTTCCCTTTTCAGGATATGGGCGTAGAAGTCACGAAGAATTTATTTAGTTGTTGTTGAAATGCTCTGTATTGCTTTAGGTTATTATTTGTACCCTCGCCTTTATCTTGAGATATTCTGTAAGAGGGATAGGAATTGTATTGGTTAATGCTTGTAAAGTTATTTATATATATTTATGTATATATATGGATGTACTCTTTATGAGTTGTTGTAAGTTGTATGGTATTTACAGATGTACGTTATCGAATGAAAGTATTTTTGGGAGAGGTATTATTAAAGTTTTAAATAGGCTCATATTTTAGTATTAAATAGTATAAGTGTCGTCGTAATGTCCGAGCTATCAGAGTCGCGCAGCCGGAAGCGTGAGCTTTGGTAGTTAGGGTGTTACATTATGGTATCAAAGCAGTCCTTCCTGTAGAGCCTGAGGAATGGACCGACTATGCTTCGATTGCATATTCTGAGCGTTTGTCATGTATTAGGTCTTATCGAATGACAAGGATTAGAGCTTTATGCACATGACGGTCTATTGAGTAACGCTGTTAGTCTTGTATTGCATAATTTCTGATATTAAGTTTGGCCGGCTTAATACTAGTGAATTATGTATATGAAAGCACTGATGGGTTATCATAGATGTTATACGAGTTTTGAGTAAAGCGAATCGCGGGTTTTGGGAACGTTGGAAACTATTTCTCGAGGCTATTCAGTTGTGTGTCTTGAATTCTGTTCTAGTCGACCTGTTCTTTCGTATCCTAACTTGAAGTCCTTGTTTGCTAATCCTTTTAAAAAAAAGTAGTTTGATTTTTCAACTCTATTCCTCTATTCATATGCATTCTTGTTTGATCTTAATTGCATATGCTTGTTTGGGATCCTTGATGCCTCTATCTTCCTCTGTTTGAGCTCTTCTTGATTCACGTGTTCCTTAATATAGCTTTGAACTTGTCTTAATGCGCTGTGCCTTTAACTTCGGGTTCCGAGTCCATTCTTAGAGAAATTGATGATTCAGTTTTTCTCTTATTTGACAGTGATTACAGCCGATTTTTAAATTTTTATGAAAATTGCTGTTGACTAGATATACCTGTCTATATATGGAACTTTAAAGATTTCCTATACAGTTTAACTACCATTTATTTCTAATACCTCACCTATAGTTTTACTGGTTTACAGAACTGCATTTACTTTAAATACAAATTGACTTTCTAGTAATTTTACTATAGTTCCAATGGACATCCTTGTTTGATTGTGTATTTGGATATTTTCCGAAATTCTGGAAAGGAAGAATTTTTTGCTTTTACTTAGGTTGAGTTTCGTTTGATAAACTTTACTTAATTCATTTTGATTTGAGTTTGATTTAGCATACTATATGGTTTATGCCATTGTTGTTCTTTTGAAACTGTTGGACTCATAGTTTTCTTCCTATGAACGGACTAAATTCTCTATTAAACCTTCGATCTCTATGAATGTCATACTTGACTTTGTTTTTAACTAATCTCTTACATCTTATGAACATTACCATTGATCTTGGTTTTTCCTCTCTTGTGGATCTCAGTTTTATATGAGTCAGTTTGATTCGTTTCAAAATAGTGCATCGTTTATTCTCTCATTATCTCTACAGGAGTTTTTAACCAAAGATTTATCCTTGAGAAATTACTAATGATTGAGTTGTCTTTTCCTACGACTTTTTCTTTTGGGTCAATTGGAAGCTTGTTTGATGACTCATGCCTAGTGAATCTTGTTTGAACTACTTTGATTTAAGATCCTTTCTAGTATGGCTTGACTCCTATTTAGTACATCTTAAACTTCTTGAATGTTCTTCTGAGATGGTGATCTCAAGAACACTTTTGGAGTATTGTTTTGAACTTTTTAAAGAAGTTTTGAATTCTCTTTGGAAGAATACTAAACGGAATTTATTTTCTGTTGTTTGATTGAGATTGAAACCATTGTTCAATTTTGACGAAGTTAATTTAAAGTTGGCATACATTGTTTTAAATGAAGTTTTGGAAAGCTTACTTGTTTAGTGGAAATTGGTTCGTTTAACGCACCACTTATTTCCTTTACTAAAATTGTAAGCAAAATTTTTACTTTGGAGTTTCTTTTCTAAAAAGAGTTTAACTTCCTCTTTCGTCCTTGCTATAAATGTTATAGATGCTTGTTTGAATATGAACTTTGAGGATTTTTGAACAAGCATTTGATTACTTCCGAGTTTTTTTTTTATGAACTGCTTTTGGCTAGGCTGTGCACCTAACTATCTTTCTAAAATATTTGAGGAAATATTTTAGTGCTTAGCCAAACTTGTGTGCATTTTGTTTTTAAAACTCTACATGATCTAATTCAACATGAAATTGTTTTGAAGTAAAGCCACATTTATGCTTTTGCTACTCTCTTGAAGAATGTTTGTTGCTCAACTTTTCTTCCAGACTGCGAAGTGATTTTTTTTGCAAGTTTTCGACTCTTTCATGAACAATGTATTCGAAAGTATTTTTAATCATGCTCTTGAGTTCTATGAGCTTTGTCTTGGGTTTGAAATATTCTCTTCTGTAAACCTCATGCTTCCTCGACTCAGCTTGAGTTTGTTTCAAACTGATGCGCTGGTTTTCTTCTTATTGATCCTGTTGAACTTCTTTGATCCAAGGGTTATCTTTGAAGTTTTCAATTGATTTATTTCTAGCAAACCTCATTGCTTGAGCGTCTTTGTTTATGTGGAAATTGGATACATTCTCTCAAATCTATGAGTACTATCCTTGACATTTGGCTTTCCTTTCTAAATCTTGTATCCTTCTGAGTAGACTCGAGAATTGTTTTGATATCACGTGCGACTTGTAGACGTAGTAACGCGATGCGTTAGTTCTTAAAGACGTGATATGTGTATACGGAAGTTGAAACGGTAGGTGTGCAACGTTACGAGTTGTGGGTGTTTTGTTCCTTGCGAACGGGTTTGTGGTTGTCAGGCTTATGATCGAATATGGGGATTGTAAAGTGCTTGATGGAGTTGGAAAGTTGAAGCTTTGAGGTTGATATGAGAATAGTGTGCAGATGTTAAGCACGTCATTTTAACTCCATTCTGTTTTATAACCTTCAATGCCTTACCTTACTATCACATGATTGAGCCATGTCATTTTTTGCATTGAGCCTATCTTGTAATATTTGCTTTACAATCACACCCCTACCTTTGCATCCTTATGCATATGATAATCAAAGTATTTGAAAACCGTATATATATGTTTATATGTTGAGGTATTTTTTTTTCCTCTTCCTTAAATGTGTTTCAGGATGAACTGTTATGAAATTTCTTTCATTTTGTATCAATTTTCGAGGGCAAAAATTTTTATAAGGTGGGTAGAATGTAAGACCCAAAACCTTTGAAAAAGGGCTATCGTTAGCTAATTTCAAATTCAGTGTTTCTGTAGCTTTAATTTCAAAAATTTCTTTATTAAAGAAAATTAAAGCAAGTTTTGATTTATTGAATTTGAGATAAGTTATGATTATTATCCAATTTGATAATTATTGAATTATTTTCTATATTTAAATTATGAAGTTGGCAGTTATGAAATAATAAGGATTTTTATATGATTTGGATTAGATAAGTAATATTTTAAATATTAATACTGTTACTTTGAAAAATAAAGGGTTTAATTATATTATTTTTAATTATTTTGATTTGGGCATTTTATGGAAAATAATTTGTAAGATTGATGAGCAAATAGTATTTTTCTATATACAATTAGTGTTGAATTTACATTGGGTTTCAATTACTATATTATCCCCAATTTTATGTGAAATTACCATAACGCACTTAACCCTAATTTTTGGAAATGAAACCCTAACCCTGAAACCCTAACCCGTGACCCGGTTACCTTCTCCCCCAACCCAGCGGCAGCAACACAAACGCTCCCCCTTTTTCCTCAAACCAATACACTCAGCAGCAGCAGCAGATCGTCCCCTTTCCCAACAGAACGCAACACACACGGCTTCCCATTTCATGAAAGAAAGAAACTAAGGCAGAGAGAGAGAGAGAGACGCCGTCATCCTCGTCGCCGAAACCGCGAGGAGCGTCGCCGCCGAGCACCATAACCGTGTCGTTGTCTTCATCGATGCCAGCTGAAGAGAGATGCGACGGAGAGAGAGAGAGAGAGGGTCCGCGGAGGGAAGCGCCGCCGTTCCCTGAGGTTGCACCGTCGTCGCTGTCCTTGGTGACCTACGAGCCGAGAGCGCATGCGCGGGAGTGGAGGATGGCGCTGCTGTCGCCGCTGCTTCCATGTCTTCCAACGGCGCTGCTATCGCTGCCGTGAACCGTGGCTAGAGGAGGGAGCGAGAGATCAGGGGAGAGGTGTGTCATGCTCTGCTGTAGTTAAGTCGGCCTTGCTGCCTCCGCTGCTGGGGATTGCCTCCGTCACTGTCACCGGCGAGGAGAGAGCAGTGCGGGAAGAACAGAACGCGAGGGAAAAACTGGTCCGCCATTGAGCTGCCGCATTAGAAAAGGGGTTCATGCCGCCGGAATTCCCCTGCCACCGCCGTTGCCTTTGGAAGCCCCTGCTGAGGCCAGGGTGCTACGGTGGTTGTTAACTGAGTCACCGTTGATGATTGCGTGCGGCTATGCTGATTCTGAGTCGCCGTGTCACTGCCAAAGTAAGGAAACTCACTGGAATAGCACATCGGAGCTACTGTTTAGCTGATGCCACTGCCTGGGTCGCTGCGGTACGAGCTGCCATTGATGAAGCTGCTATGTTCAGTGATTTCTGCGAGTTCCGACTTTGCGGTAAGGGTGTTAAATTTGTGGTTTCTGTCGTTTTGGGTTTCGAAAAGATTTTGATGCTGCGCGATTTTTTATAGTTGATCCACCGAAGCTTCTGGCTGCCGCCGGAACTATTGCCGGGCCGGTTCGAAATCGCAGCTGCCTCATTGTGTTATTTCGATAAGAAATTATGTTTCAAACAATCTCGCGTTAGTATTCTGTTGTGTTTGGTAACGTTGGATCGAGTCTTGATTATTATGTTACGATTTGTGTTGCCTTGGTTATTGCGAAAGTGGCTGGGTGCTGAGGTTTTGGTTGCCGTCAGTTCGGGTTGAGGCGGAAAGGACTATGTGAGACGTTTGGGTTATGGATTTGCGTTTTGAGGTAGGGGCGCTTTCCAAAAACTATGTTTTAAGTATTGAAATTATTACATATGGATACTGTTGTGAGATATTGTGTATTTGGTGATTGTATCTGCCTTATGTGTTATTTGATTGACTCGAGTGATTATGGATGTTGGTTTGGTTGAATTGTTGTGCGGCTTTGTGAAATGTAATGTTTTGAAGTGATTCTTTAAAGATTTGAAATCTGAGTTTAATCTGTTGAGGATTGATTTGATTTGAGTCAATTATTTGATGATGTGAAAAGTCGAATGCACTTTTGAATTCAGCCTGGTTTACTTTAATTGACTTGATCTTGGACAAATGATTTGTTACTGAACCGTTTCTTTAAAGCTTTAGAAATGAGTTTATTCGGCTGATAACGATTTGATTTTTGAAATGGTTTCCTTGAAATATGGAATTGAGATGACTGTTGGATTTGGCTTGCCTTGAACTGATTTTGGATTTTGGGCTGTTGAAAAGGATTTTGGAATGGTTTATTTGCGACCCGAACCGAGTGGCAAAGTCCAAGTTTTAGGGAGGTGCTGCTGAAATTTCTATAAAATCTGAGTCTTTATTGAATGTTGTCTGAAATAATGATGAGTTAAATACTTCTACTGTTTTATTTGAATTATCAAGAAAAGAATGATTCATGCTTTTGAAATGAATTATTAAAGAGGAAATTGTGATTTAGTCTTGCTTCTTAAGAAAGGCATTGTATCTCTTTCAGGTGAAAGTTATTTAGATGAAACTTGTGTTTTAAAGCTGTTTAGGGTTTATGCCTTTGAATTTGACTTGGGGGTTTCAATTAAAGAAGTTTTAATGATTTTGAAAGGACCTGAATATCTATTGACAAGTTTCATTTGGAAATGTTTTGAGAAAGGTTTTAAGTACTCTTTGAATTCTGAATTCTTGCAAGACTAAAACAATTTTGAATAGTTGAAACGCTTTAGAATTTATCATGGGGGTTAAAGTTGGTTTTGCCTAAGTAAAGGAAACCGCTTTGAAAGAAGTAAATGATTACGTGACTCGGTTTGGCTTAGATCCTATTTTATTACTCAAATCGGAAAGCCAAGGTTTTAATGATTTTAAATGAATTTGGCGAAATGAATTATGCTATTCTCCCCTAAGGACTTGGGACCTTGCCGAGAAACTTTGTTATAAAATCCCATTGTTGGATGGATGATTTTGAATGTTTCAAAATGAATCTTTAACTTTCCATGATTATGGGAGTTGTGAAAAGAGGATGCCGAGAGTGGCATTGTTTTTAAAAGGGAAACTTACTTTGAGTAAAAGTGGCTTATGAGCCTGAGATGAATTGAGAAATGAGATCTTTAAAGCCGAGGCTGAAAAGAGTTGAAACTTGATTTCAAAGTGAATGAATTGAGAAAAGTGATTTATGGCTTGAATGCCGATTTATGAATTTGATGATGTTGAATGGTAGAGATGCTATTCTGTTATGAGCCGGAATGGCTGTGTATGATATTGATTTATGGCTGATTGCCGAATGAGTTATGGGTCGTGTGGCTGATTATGAATTATGAATTTAATCCGGATGGCTGAGATGGATGTTGATCCATGGCTGGGACTGAATGAATATATGCTTGAGATACCTGGGTAGTAGCAAGGGTTGTGGTTCGTCCCACTTGCTCCAGGTCAAAGATTGTTACGCTTGGGTAGTAGCGGTAGTAGTGGCGATTCCACTCGCTCCAGGTTGAGCTTTTAAACACCCGCCTGGGTAGTAGCCGCAATAGTGGTTATTCCACTGGCTCTGGATTGAGCGGGTAGTAGCAATGGGGTTGTAGCTCAAACCTACTTGCTCCACGATGGGTGTTTCTGTCCATGGTTAGCTACCAGGATGTGTCGGGTTGGCTATATAACCGACAGATGATATCATCAGCCACTAGGGACAGGCATGCATCATATGCATCTATGTGACATTGTTTGGGTGTGCATATTGTACTTGGTTTGCCTATGTGATTAACTGCTAATTGTTCTACTTGCTGTAACTGTTTGTTTGTGCTTGAACCTTCCTACTTGTGTTTGCGACTGAGATTCTGTTGGATTGTGGTGATTGGTTGATGGTTGGATTGCTTGGGCCTAGGGCCGTGGTTGAAATGAGATGGACCGATGGTTGGTTTTGGTTTTGTGTGTTTCCGGTTTGGAAAGATATGAAAGGCTATTTTGGTTCAGTATAGATAAACCTTTTTGAAAGGCTTTTGAGTTTTTGAGAATTGAATGGTTCCTCTTTCAGAAAAGATTTTTGACTTTACTTTTATTGAAAACCGTTGTTTTTGAAAAGAGGCATAAGACGGTTATTAATCACTGGTACGGTTTATCTTCACGTATCCTATTACAGTAATTCCCAAAAACCCTCTAATGAGAACCCTTTCGAGGATGATGTTCTCACCCCCCCCCCTACATTTTTCCCCTTTCAGGATATGGGCGTAGAAGTCACGAAGAGTTTATTTAGTTGTTGTTGAAATGCTCTGTATTGCTTTAGGTTATTATTTGTACCCTCGCCTTTATCTTGAGATATTCTGTAAGAGGGATAGGAATTGTATTGGTTAATGCTTGTAAAGTTATTTATATATATTTATGTATATATATGGATGTACTCTTTATGAGTTGTTGTAAGTTGTATGGTATTTACGGATGTACGTTATCAAACAAAAGTATTTTTGGAGCGGTATTGCGGTTTAAAGTTTTAAACAGGCTCATATTTTAGTATTAAATAGTATAAGTGTCGTCGTAATGTCCGAGCTATCAGAGTCGCGTAGCCGGAAGCGTGAGCTTTGGTAGTTAGGGTGTTACACATGGCATAAGTAATGTAGTTGCTCACCCATCCCTGACTTGTGATACTGATCTTGTTTTCATCCATTGGCATTTCTGCCATTGAGTTCTCCACCTTTTGGTATCGATCTATCTATTGAATGCCAAACACCAACACCAAAAATAATAATGAAAATGAAAATCACATGCTTCAACCACAACCATCACACAAAAACAATCAACCTGTATTTGGAATAATAAATAATATAAATACTAAAAGAAAAGTTAATAATTAATAACATTCTTAGGACAAGCCTAATCTTGGGATATAATATTGATTTTACACTTTCAAAATCTATCAAAAAAGCTTTTTATTATAAACTATGTTTAACCTAATATACACTTAACGTCAATTAATATTAGGAGAGAAATGCTTCCATGTTGACTGGGATGATCACCTTGTTGGAGATTGTATGTAAAGGCAGCTAGAACATGGTGGTATGAATCTTGTAAACAAAATTCTATAGCATCAACATTGCCATCCAAATAGCAATGTGCTATATTCATAATAAAAAGGGTTTTGTCCAACCACATTAAACACTAACCATCGATTAAACAACAACCAAGTAATGTGATTGAATCAATGTGTGTAAAATCATTATAGAAAAACTTTCTTAATGGAAAAAGTGAAATCTTTGATATGCAATGAAAGTGGCATAAAATAAAGTTTTAACATAGTTCCATATATTAAATAAGTTAAAATTGTCTTCAGTTCGAAATGAAAGTTCACTGTGCTAGAAGTATTTAAACATAATCCCAGGTAAATAAATAAAAAGGAATGCTCTATATATATCAACCATCATGGATTATTGTAACAGCATCACCTTCATAAAACCAATCAATCTCTTTCTTCCTTAAGAGGAAAATTCTCCTGGAGATCATGCCAGTAAAATATAGAAAGATATTTTAAAAGATTAACAACAAAATAATGGGGGAATAAAAAATTATACATTATCGACCTGCTAATTGGTCCTTCATAAAAAAAATATGATAAATAATAGCAAATTAGTACACCTTGTCTGGGTGAGCTTGGCTATAAGCAAGAGCAAGTGTGCTTTCCTATGATCCTCCAAATACCTGCATAATACACAGAGGAAAATATCATAGCCTATTACGTAATGATGATAAAATGTACGATGATTAACAACCAGAGGGTGAAAATAGACCTGCCATTCTAGAATCTCGATGTATTCTCGTAGCTTTTCAATGTCGTCAATTGCACCCTGGTGATATAGAATAAGTTTTATTATTTAAAAGGGTGGAGCATTCTTTGGCTAAAAGCAGTTCAAAACCTTACCTGATCAAATAGAATGATTCTTCAAAATTCAGGATAAAAAATTTTCTAATTACTTGGGTCAATTCTCCCTCTAAGGCCTCCATGAATGAAGACCTGGCGGTACTTTCTCTGTTCATAGGGGAAAAATAATTAAGTTAATTTATTAATTTTTTTGGTATAGTAATTTAATTATATGCAACTTGTCTGGATGCTTATTGCTTTATTTAAGTTGCCATATGATTCTCTTTTCCGGGTAAAAATGAGTCCTCCCTTTTTCTTTTGGTTGAAAAAATTAAAACTCCTTTATTAGCTTTCAGTTTCAGGAATTATATATATAATTATTCAGCTGAATTTTAGCATTATGTTTGGATCAATTCTTAGTAGATTTATTTTCTATATATTTTAGATTCTCAAATTTTGCAGACGTGATTAAAATTACTTTAAAATTGAAGTATATGTAAATTTTTAAATTAACCCATGCTATTACAAACCAAGGCAGAAGTATTTATTATATAAGGGCATAAGGCCAAATAATAACTAAAATTGCTGAAATTTTTTGATGTGATATATCTGGAAAGATATTTAACTAATAAATGATGATGATATATGTAGTATCTGTCTATCATACATTTATAGCTTGATATAAAAAGAAAACACTAAACTCATCTCCTTGGGTTAAAAAGCAAATGTGTCACTTTCATTTTTCACAAAGTTTTTTTTTTTTAAAGATAAAGAAACTCAAATTCGCAACTTTTTAGGTGAGTATGAAAATACTATGCCATCAGCTATAGCTCGTTGGCCAGTTTCCATGAAGTTTATTGAAAAGAAAATGTTGCGCAACATTCAATTCTTATGTTAATATAGATTTAGGCTAGGTTTGGTTAGAGAAAAAATGAAAGAAAAATAAAAGGAAAGGATAAAAAGTTTTAAATTTGTTTTTATAAATTGTACATAAAAATTTATAATTTTTCTTCTCTTCTCCTCTTCTATTTCTTCTTCATTTCTTTTCAATCAAATATAACCTATCAAGCATAGGCTTAGTAAAGCATATGCTTTAATCGTTCTAAAAAAATTCAACCCTAAAAAAACTAAAGGAAAAATAAAAATTTATATTAGAATAAATTTAACTTTTCTGTATTGATATCATAAATTTTTTACATTATTATTCAATTACATCACAATAAAATAGTAAATATATTAGGTCTTATACATATTATCTGAAATGCCATGAAATTAAATAATATATTTGGTTTAATATTTAAAAAAGTTTTCAATGTAATTATATTAAAAATTAAAAATAACAGTAAAACAACTCATATAAACAAAAAAATAATAGAAGTTTTATAAAAAATAATAATA
Source organism: Arachis ipaensis (assembly GCF_000816755.2). Taxonomy (NCBI): domain Eukaryota; kingdom Viridiplantae; phylum Streptophyta; class Magnoliopsida; order Fabales; family Fabaceae; genus Arachis; species Arachis ipaensis. The sequence goes on from NC_029787.2 coordinate 109,568,028, forward strand.
TGCATAAGAGAGTATTAAAAAAATCTTATAAAAAACACAACAAACATATGAATAATGAAGGATATAATTGGTACGTAGAACATAAATTACAGTCCAGACGTAAAAAAGTGAATGGAAAAGCTAGAATTTGTAGCTTTTGGTAAACGTGGATTGAAGGGTGGAATCACTTCTGCGTTCAGAGGATAGAAATGTTGCCAAACATAAAGATGAAGCGTTCAAGAGATTCAGACGTGCTTCTCTCCTCCCCAATGCAAAACCAAACACATCCTAAGTAACTTAATCAACTAATTTGGGTTAGTCCAGTAATCACTTTGGTCTTTTTTTATTAAGTATTAGATATTCAAATTTTATTTTAGATATACAGCAGTTTATTAACCAGTAACAAATTTTTAAATAAAATTTAAATTTGTGATAAATCTATCTAAAAAACAAAACCTATCTAATTCTAACCTAATATAATTCATTAAAATATTTAATCAATCCTTAATTGCATGTAGCTACAGCCGCATGTGTTTAATATAATATCTATCTGAGACATAAAAGGCACGAGTATGAGTAGTGGCTTCTACTTCAATTAAGCAAGTGAAAGTGGATTAAAGGCTAACACACACAATAGCCTTAGCTTGATGAATGGTTATTACCAATGCCATTACATTATAAGAATAAATTAGTACAAAACTCATGAAAAAGCTCAAGTATAAAACCATGGTACTTATTGAAGTTCATGAGATAAGAGTAGTCTAAATCTCTGACTTTTTTAATGTGATATCCTGTTATCATCTCCACGTGGACTCCCTAAAATTCTCTCTTGGATCATAAGAGCATTTCTCTATTGCCACCATAATAACAAATTTAGTTCTTTCTCTCACTCTGTTTTGCTGCTGCCTCCTGCATCTCTCTTCCAGCCTTCTCTCCCTAACCAATTGTTCAAGTGATCAAGTCTCTCTTGCACCATGACTTGTGCGACACTTGACACCAAAGGCAACCAATCAGAGACTGATGAACTCTCTGCTTTCTCTATGGAAGGCATACTTATACTCCTACAACTACTGCAGCATAAGGCCTTGAATCATCTCTACTATAAGGATTTCATTGCTTCGAAACAAAGACAAATTAAAAGTCTTTTAAGGAAGTAGGTTTAATTTGTGCATTAATAATAATTAAATCTTTTATTTACAATTCATCAGTAACAGTGGGACATAACAATGGATTAATTATTATGTTCGTTCTAAGTACATTTAGAAATTAAATTAGGTGTTAGCTTGAAAGGTAGATGGGGGACATGATTATAGTTAATAGTTAATTAACTAACTCTGAATGAACATGGTAGTGGCACTTCTAATGTTTCTATTTTATTGAATCTAAACTTGGTAAATCTTTCTGGAATTGCATGCCTGAAGCATTTTTTCTCAGCCGGGGCAATGAGAAAATTGTTTACTTTTATTTCTTTAGGATCACAAGACTTTTCTGAATCCCAGTAGTTTTTAGTTCACTTACAGTGGAGTTTTCTACTATCAAGGATATGCTCGTGGTGAGACAAAAATGATCACACTCTTTACCAAATTTCAGATTATGATAGAATCACTGAAAATATTTTTTTAGTGGACAACTTCAATAAATTTATGTGACCTACTAACCTACTTCAATTCCACACCTCTATATGCAAGTATATCAAAATATCAGTTACATGAAAAAATAGTCTAAAAATAATAATCAACTGAAAAAAGGTGTATAGTAAAGTTTTTTTGGCAAATTCAAGGGAAGCAATTGCAACCATAAACTCGTTTCACTGCATTTATATATTCTCAATTCTAGAATATAAGGGAAACTTGTGACTGATTCCCATCCTTTCCCTTTCGGTATTTTATAAATATTTGGAAAAAATGAAAGAATATGCACTTTTCTTTCTGCAGAAAGCCTCACCCTCGCAATCGATCTCTCAGTTCATCATCAAAGATTTTTGTCCCTACATAACCAAAAAATATGAACTTCTTTTAGTGGTAGGAATCCCTAAAGATAAATTCACCAAGCATAAGAAACAAATCCTTCAATTAAAGGTAAAAAACTATTAGAAAATATTCCATCTACAAAAAGAACAAATTATGAATAAATAGTATGGTGATCCTCTTCATCATTTTTCCTTTTTAGTTTCACCTCAATTCTATGTAACACGCCAATTAGACATGATCCAAAGACTTTGATATATTGCTCTATAAATGGAAGGCACCAACCTACCGATACAGGTGGAAAAGTGCCGGAAACGTTTTCTTCTTAGCCAGATCACCAAATGCACCAAGCACAACAATGGAGAGTGAGCCAGTTTCAGATACATTTGAAGACTCTCTTGCTAAGGGATACTCAGTTTCAAAGCTAGATCTTCTTTCGACGTGCCATTCGTTCATTCTCATCCTCTAGCAGTACTTGAACTATTCTGCAATTCAAATTGGGAGTGATCTATTTATCATGTATCAAACCATAAGAAGAACTTAGAAAATATACTAACATAGCTTTAATTAATGTTAATGATGAATTCCTACAAACTAATAAGCATAAAATTGATTCTCAAAACACAGAATTAACTAACAATCAAAAGAAAAAAAAGCATCAATCCAAAAGAAAACAAACCAACAAATCAAGCCATCCAAATTCAAATACAGTGTCTTTTGGATTTTGGAATAGTTCCAACTCGAATCTCAATCAATCATATACCATATTAAATGAAAACACCCCTTTAACTACCAAATTTATCAAGATTGACCCAGATAAAAATAAAATAAAAGCTACAAACTTTTATCAATCATGCAGAAGAGTTTAGCTGAAACTCTAAGAGAGCTGAAAAACAAAGTAAAACCTACACCCAAAAAAAGATAAATTTGAGACCAACCCACACTAATTCAAAAGCAATTAATCACTTTATTTTCTCATCGATAATTTTCTTTTCAACCTAACACAGAAATAAACATAAGAAACGGTATTACACAACACATGATTACACAACAAAACCAAAATATATATAGTAATAATCTTTCTTAATATCTGATTTAATTATAAAGTAAATCCCAAGAGCCGAGAAGATACACAAACAGAAAAATACCAACTATTTGTAAAAATCATGAAATAGCACACAGACCAACTAATGAGCGGATATTTTATACGCTTTTTGGGGGTATTTTTTATATAGTTTTAGTAGGATTTAGCTACTTTTTAGTATAGTTTTATTAGTTTTTATGCAAAAATCACATTTCTGGACTTTACTATGAGTTTGTGTATTTTTCTGTGATTTCAGGTATTTTCTGGCTGAAGTTGAGGGATCTGAGCAAAAATCTGATTCAGAGGTTGAAAAAGGACTGCAGATGCTGTTGGATTCTGACCCTACTTCACGCGAAATGAATTTTTTCGAGCTACAGAAACCCAATTGGCGCGCTCTCAATTGCATTGGAAAGTAGTCATCCAGGGCTTTCCAGAAATATATAATAGTCCATACTTTGCCCGAGTTTTGACGACGCAAACTGGCATTTAAACGCCAACTTCCTGCCCTATTTTGAAGTTAAGCGCCAGAAACAGGTTACAAACCAGAGTTAAACGCCACAAACAAGCTGCAACCTGGCATTTAACTCCAAGAGAAGCCTCTACACGTGTAAAGCTCAATGCTCAGCCCAAACACACACTAAGTGGGCCCCAGAAGTAGATTTCTGCACTATCCATCTTAGTTTACTCATTTTCTGTAAACCCTAGCTACTAGTTTAGTATAAATACTACTTTTAGAGACTTACTATGCATCTCTCATGACATTTTACATGTTTCATATTGTATTTCTGACGGCATGAGTCTCTAAACACCATGGTTGGGGGTGAGGAGCTCTGCTGTGTCTCGATGAATTAATGCAATTACTTCTGTTTTCTATTCAATCACGCTTGTTTTTGTTCTAAGATACTCGCTTGTACTTAACCGTGATCGACCCTTACTCACGTAAGGTATTACTTAGACGACCCAGTGCACTTGCTGGTTCGTGGTACGAGTTGTGAAAAGTGTGATTTACAATTCGTGCACCACCAACTAAACCTAAATTTCCAACAGCTTAAAATTCAGATCAGATCGTTATTTTCGCAATTTTCATATCTCAAATCTGGAAAAATTCAAATGACCAAGAAATTATGATAATCATAAGCTCAAACTCCCAAAAAATGACTTCAACCCACTGTTCTCCATTATCATCTTCAGCACCACCGCTTATGCTCAAAAGAACCGAAAAAATGTCAAAAGAGGGGAAAAATCAAAATTTGAAGACAAATTAGGATAGGATCGCAAGGGAATCGAAATAGAAGAAGGGAAAACAAGATCAAAATCACAGTGAACAAATATATATTTAGCCTAAATGGAGAAATATTCCTAAAAAAACCGGAATATTTGGATTAGTTCGGTGATTAAGCATGTTACACAGTAAAATGGCTCTTGCTATACATATTCGGATTAGAAAAAATTAAAAGATAAAAGCAAAAGAAAGAATATAAAAAATGCTCCCATGTCACTTCCACGTCGGATCCTCCTCCCTCCAAACAAAAACGGAATATTATAGATCGGGTGGGAAAATAATAGAAAGAAGAGTGTGATTCACAGGAACATTGATCATCCTTTAATAGAAACAAGTGTGATTCAAACTAACACTATGTAAAATTAAAACCAATATTTTTTTTAGTTTGCCTCTCAACAGGACCCTTAATTGGGTATTGAGGGAATTTTATGAAGAAACACTTCCATAGTTCCATTAAAACAACAAAACAGAACAAAAATTTAAATGAGGTAGGGTTTTTACCAGGCAAAGCTAATAAAGAAAAGGCAAACATAAACATAACAATATCTCTTATAACAGTGGAAGCGAACCCTCCATGTTAAAAAATAGCAAGAACAAATAAACAAAAATCAGCAAGAACAAAAAAATCATACTAAAAACTCATCAGAGCCAACAACAGCTAGTCATAACAAAAAATCAGCCAGTAACAAATAATCAGATGGAAAAAGAAATAAGAACCGTAATTAATTTACCTGAGGCTCCATTTATCTAGTTGCAGGCACAGAGTGCAGGGAAGGATGTCACCGTGGTGCCAGTGGAGGCTCTTTCTCAACCGCGTTCTCATCTTGCTGCCATCACAACACAACATTCAAAACCAAAAACAAAACAAGCAAAACAGAAGAACCATATTCCATAATTTTCCAAAACTAAACAACAAAGCTGAGAAAAGATACACTTTGCTCCGGAAGCAACGCAATCTGGGCAAACACCTCATCCGTGTCGGGATCCGCCTGAAACAAGCAAACATAACATGACAGTCCTCATAAGCTTCAAAAAGCACATGAATTCTTTTTTATTTATTTTTCTTTCCAATGACCAAAAAATTAGCATAGCATATAACATGGATCAAGGAACACTACCTTGAGCTGCACGTTGATGACCCGACAAAGGATCTTGGAAGGAAGATGGTACATAGGCATGTGTTGGTCAGCCACCTGATTTGTTGACGCCTCCACCTAACAATATTATATGCCACGAAAGACAGACACACACTCCCTCATAAGTTAACAAAATCCCAAAAACACGAACTTCAAAGAAATCCCAAAACCCAAAACAAAATTTCTTTTATTTCTTATTAAAAAAAAGAAACCAAAGCCATCTAGCTCAAATTCAAGAAAAATTAAGTGAAACCGTTGCAAATTTTGACCAAATATGAGCTCAAGCTCCACTAGGAAATTTTGTAACATTGTTTTGGGATTTTTTCAAAACCATAGCAAAGCATAGATGGAAGTAAATCCCAACAGCCGAGAAGATTCACAAACAGAAAAATACCAACTCTTTGCAAAAATCACGAAATAGGGCACAGACCAACTAAACGTTAATATCCAGCAGCTTAAAATTCAGATCAAATCATTATGTTCGCAATTTTCAGATCTCAGATCTGGAAAAATTCAAATGACCAGGAAATTATGATAATCATAAGCTCGAGACTCCCAGAAAATAATATAAATGGAGATGGAGGAGGCATTGCAGGAAAAAAAAAGCATAACACACTTTATGAAATAGAGTAAGCTATAAATAGATATGTGAAATAAACACAGATTAGGAGAAAATAAAAGACAGCAAAATGTTTGCATTGAGTGTGGTTCCCCAACCATCCTTTTATAGAAAAACTCATGGCATAATAGTCACTTTTTTGAATTCAAATTGAACATGAAAATGGAGGAAAAAGAAACTCTTAGTCCATATGCATCTCCATTCCATGGGCTAGGCAGAACTAATCACATTAGGAAAATCTGACCCGAAAAAATGAAAAAAAAACATTCAAAGTTTGAAGAATTCATAGAATAGGGACCAAAACGAAGATAGCACACAATACTATGTACAGTGCACCTACATATCATTAGATCATAGGGATGACAGTCATCAACTATTCCAAATATTCACCCTACTCATAGCAATGACAGTTGGTAAATGTATTAGGTAAGCATAGCTTCAAAACAGCAACTGAATATGAATAAAATTCTAGACACACAATCAAATAAATTTTGTCAATCACATCACCACTCATGAAATAGATTAAGAAGAAATCCCATACCTTGATAATGATTCCACATTTTCAATGAAGAATATATGGCAGAAGATGATTATGTCTGCAGAAAAAGAATATATTTAATCGAAATAGTTTTTATTTAAACAATATAAAAATGAAATTAAATAATATAACACTTAATTAAAAAGGTTTAGTGTTGGGGGGTTTAAATTGTTTCAACATTCCTTATCATTCTAACCTGCTACAACATAGCTATTTAGAGAACTCTCTAGGTTGGGTCCTGTCATTCAAAAAGAAATTATTAGCCAAGCACAAATTCCAATGTGAATAGGAATGGAAATGTGAATGCAAAACTTGAATAGCATAGGCTGAGTGGAAAAAAATTATGATTCTGAATGTAGAAAAATTATAAATAATAGAACATGATTCTGAATGCAGAAAAATTATAAATTGATACATTCAGCCCAAACAATTCAAAGGGATTAGTGAATGAGAATGGAAATTGGAATGCAAAACTTGAATAGGAGAGAATGAAATTGGGAATGTAAAACTTGAATAGGAGAAGCTGGGTCTATAAACTGACTTTGCTGAAAAAACTCTGTCAATCACATCACCATGGAGAGAGTAGATTAGGTAGAAACCCCATACCTAGACAATGATTCACAAAACCAAACCCATGATCCATAAATATAAGAAAAGGTAAATAAGAAGACAATCTTTATACAACAACAACAACAACAAAGCCTTGTCCCACTAAGTGGGGTCGGCTACATGAATCAAACGACGCCATTGTGCTCTGTCATGTATCATGTCTACAGAGAGACCGTTTACATGTAGATCTCGTTTGACCACCTCATGGATGGTCTTCTTAGTCTTCTTACTGCCTTTCACCCCTTATCCACCTTCCATCTCATCCACCCTTCTAACTGGGCTCCCTTGATGAAATACACAAACCACATGCAACAAACAATTCAACAGGTAGCAAAAGGAGAAATGATAATCAGATCAAATTCTAAATAATGAAATGAAGAAGATGAAACAGATTCATAGACCATACTCAAAATTAACAGCAACTTCCAAAGAATGTAACTAAGAACATGAACCTAGAAACAAACCAAGTCAGATAGATAATTTGCAAATTAGGAATTTCACAAACCCTAGACAATAAGATCTGGGTTAACCGTCGAACAGATACCAAAAATGATCACAATTTGCAAAATTAGGAATTTCACAAATCCTAGACAATAAAATCTCAGTTAACCGTCGAACAGATACAAAAAATGATCACAATTTGCACAATTAGGAATTTCACAAACCCTAAACAATAAAATCTGGGTTAATCGTGGAACATATACCAAGATTGATCACAAGGATGTACACAATGGAGGAAAAGAAAAAGGATGAAGAGGAAAATAGGTTTGGATGCACCTGATTGATTGATCGGAGATCTTGAATTTGAGACTCCATTGGGAAATCACTAACCTGGATGAACGGCGACGAACGAAACTCCCAAGAAACAGAGCTCGTACACAGAGTTTCGTAGGGCAGAGGAAAGGAAATTAGGAGAGGAAAGCAAAGCTCCTAGGGTTCCAAGTAATCATTACCTGTTCAAACAAATCCATCAAGAAAGCAAGTTGCGTGAGTGATTCGGTGAAAGGGAAGGTAGGTTGCGTGAGCGAGAAGGTGAAAGGGATAGCTGACGGCGGAATGACAGAGGAGCACATGCACCCCTGAAGATGAGAAGCCACGCTGGAGGAGATGCCATCGTGGAAGAGAGCCTCCACCTGGGACTGGAACCGGCGTGGAATGCGGGGAGGTCTCCAGCTCGGAGATGAAACCACGGCTATCTATTGTTTGATAGATAGATAGATTAGTTTAATTACATTATTATGTATAAAATTTGACCATAAATATTTTATATTATAATTATAGTATTCATAAAGTTTGATTATTAAAAAGGAGATTAGTATTTTTTTTTTAATTCTAATGTGAACCAATAATATCCGAATTCTTCTAATTCATAAACAACACCACAGCAACATCAATAGAAAAAAGATAAGATAGATTTAGGATAACGAAATATTGTAATAAAAATGATAAATAAATATATTGATGAATAAATGTAATATTTCATTTTTGATATTGTAATATAGAAAATATTTCATTTAAATTGTAAGAAGAATGATAAATAAATATATTGATGCATCCACAGTTGATTTTGTGTCTCTGGAGCTTGTACTTGTTTTTCATATTATCGATCTTGTTCTTGTACTGCTGTCATGTAGGGCATTCCGTTAATTATTATGTAGAACATTCCGTTAATTATTTAACTTTGACCTCACGATAAGACTATATTGAAGCTAAATGAAACTTTTTTGGATTCAAATAGGACACTTTAAACCCTAAGAACCAAAACAGGATTACACCAAAACATAGAGGACCAATTTAGTACTCTACCCGATAGATTTATTTTATGATCCTGCTAGAGAACTAATTAAAGATGTAGCCAACTGGAGTCAATTAGTTGAAAACAGGTTCATTACGGGAAAAAAAAAAAATAACTCGTCACTACCTTAATTTTTCGAAGTTTGAAATTAAAAATAAGAAAAAATTGATTGAGTTGATTTATATTATAATTAGTTTTCTAGACTTTTTCTTTATTTTAATATTGTCTGAAATAAGAATTACCCAAATCTAATTTATATAGTTTTCTTTCTATAAGAAAAAACTTTCAAAATCAAAACTGTAACTGCCCAATGCAGTAAAGCAGATAAAATTTGATCTAATAACCCGAGTATTTAAAGTATAAAATTTAAATTCTAACAATGCTTCAAATATTTTATAAATGTAATATCAAAAATAAAGTATTTTATAATGTCACTCTCATTTTTAAATATCATTCCACAGTCCACACATGATTTTTATCATTATATATACAATATTTATTCTGTGTGTTTTTCTTTTCTAATATTTAGACCAATTTAGACTTACTAAACATATGGTAAAATAATAAATGATATTTTACAAGATAAAAAAGAAAAAAAAAAGTAAAATAAGTGAAAGGTAGGACCGTAGAAGTGATGGTAACTAGTGAGGGTGGATGCACCGATCGAACTCATTTATGAACATGGATAGAAAGATAATAATCATATCCATATCATGTTGTTGTACATTTGGAGCTTCAACAAAAAGACATGTCACCCTTGCTTACAAAATTGCATCACTGTTTCTTGGTTGATGGTCCTTCCCTTTCACACATACATCAATGGGCATAGTGCCATAGCGTATTACTCTTCTCTTTCAATTCTGTTTCATTTGCCCATTGATGGGGCATGAGCCTTTTGCTGCAGAATCAAATTGATTAGTTAGAGAGAATTTAATTATCTCAGACTATTACACTCTTATTTGTATGTTTGAGATTATTTACAATAAAAAATTTATATACTCGAAGGTCAAAGCTGAAAATCACTTTTGTCTGGAAAGCCAAAAAAGCCTAATAAATTACCTGTCTTTGCATAATTTCTATGGAGAAGTCGTGTATACCACGTAATATAATTTTAAGAGCATAATATTTTTGGAAAAATGGGAGACATTGATCATTAGACATTGATCACCCTCATACTATGTAACAAAACAGACATAGTTTTGAGTGCAAAACAAATTCACAATGAAGTTTAATTTGTTATTTTTTGTAAGAGCCCATTTAAAAAGTAGCAGAAGCTATTTTTTTATAAGAAATATATGATTTCTCTTTTTCGATAAGTCATTCTATTACTTCTGTAAAAAAAATTGACTTCAAAACAAAAAAATTTACTTTCATTTTTGGCCCTGTGCAAAATATATCTGCTAGAAGTACTGGCCCTTCACTACCATTTTTGCGCAATGTTCTATCTGCTGGAAGTATTGACCATCCACCTACTGCATATATTTCATCTAGGTATTTTTTTATCATTTTACCACTCTATTTTTATTATTAAATTTGTATTTAATATTATGTATGGTATGAAATCTCAGTTTTAATTTTATTTTTTTACATGTAATTTTATTTTTATATAATTTGCTATTATTTGTATAGTTAGAGAAAATTTTGACCTAGGAGTGAAAAATAAAAAATAAAAAACAGCAACAAAATATATATTGACACACATTTCACATTTATTTTTTATTTTCACCTACCATATCATATACAATAAAGCAGTAAACACTAACTACACAATAATTCCTTTGGCATTGCAATCAAAATGATTGTGAATTAGAATTTGAGTTATGCTACGGCCTACGTGTACACCAAAATCAGCCACCAGTATAAAATATATGTTGGAATACAAATACACATTAAAAATAAATTAAATCACACGTATATTTATACACAAATACATTGGTGGATGATTTGAGTGGCTGATTTTAGTGTACAAATAGCATTTTTCTTAGAATTTTATTACTATTCACCACATACAAAAACATTGTTTTGGATTAAAGTGAAGTACCAATTTCTAATGATATTACGTGGGGAAGAACCGAATGCTAAAAGCGCTAGAAAAATGGAACTAATAAAAGAACAAATAAAGAATCAATTGCCTAATAGATTGTAATCTTAGTGATTAGGTTATGTAAAATTAATATTCAATATTGAAAAGTATTTGTTATCATCGTTATTTTAATATTTATTTTCTTGTATAAAAAAATTATATTTTTTGAATTATTTATCCAAATGCTACAACTTTAAAATAAATACTTCTATAACTAAAAATTCAAACAATAAATAACTTATTTATAAACTGATATTAATAAAAATCCTTATACTTTAAGCTCTTTTTTAAAAACAACTTATTTAACTTTTTATTTCAAAACCTCTTTAAAATAAGTCCTTTACTTTTATTTCAATATTTTTTTAACTTTTGTTTCTAGGTACTATAATATTAAACGCCGGCTATATTTTTTTATTTCATTTAATTAAGCTCCATCTGAATGTTACATGGTGGATGTTACAATACTTCCCTAAACCAGTATGTTGAAGCAGGGCTCCCTCTCCAATAATCTCAAGGTTCAAAATCCCTGCTGCCCTGTCATGGGAGTTCCAAGCCGCTGTCTGTCACTACACGCAACTCTTCCATATCTGCCATTTTACATCTCGAAGACATGGTGAATCGGCGCCTGTTCTTCTTGGCTTCGTCTGCGTACTATTACTATTACAGGTAAACACTATCCTCCATGATTTTTTCTTGCTTTTGATTCACTGCAAAATTTTAAACTTTACCTTCTTTTATTTAAAAGAAGTGTAATAATTTTTCAATGGTGTATCTGTTTTTTTATTTAAATATTATTAAATCAAATTTTTTGCATTGTAATACCCATTTACTCGTTTTATACTTGTTTTATTTTGAGATTTGGTAATTTGTCTTAATTGATACTAGTTCATAGTATTTTGATAGTAATGCATGTTAAGATTTTGTCTTGCTTGCAAATTGATGCTACTTTAAATATGATACTGTTATTGATTTGTGGTTATTATATGATCATATTTGTTATGTTGAATTTTGTTCTCCTAGTATATAAATAAAAATTAAAACTTAGAATGATTTTTAACTGGCACATAACCGATTGTTGTTGTAAGCTATTGTGATGATATAATATTTATTCATGATAGCTAAATTTGTAAGTTTGTTAATCGAATAGACTCAAAATTGTTTAAACTCATTTTTTGTAATGAAAATTTTGTACTCCTTTTTTTCGTTTGATTGCTTTTCTCTGAGTTTGAGAAATATGAGTTTTTCTATAGTGAATTTTAGTTATTTGATAAATAATTTTTGTCCGTAAAGATAATGTTATGTAGACGGATACAAACTTATTATTAAGATTTGTTAATAATTTATGCCTAATTATCATTGTGTAGTATTTAATTTACTAGGCAAAAAATAAATATGTTGTTTGATTTCTTCATTTCTAAGTCTAAATTTTGGAGCTTTATCCGAAAGCATTGTCTTATAGTATTTAGTACTCAAATCTTAATTTTTATTATGGTATTGTCTATGTTCAGATTATTTCCTTGCAAATGTCATTTATGGGAGAGGACGAGATCATAGATAAATGTGAATATGAGTATGAGGATAGTATCTTTTATGATGAGAAGTATTCTGGTGATAAGTCCTACTTAGATGAGTTGGGTGATAAGTTAGACGATGAGGAGATATTTGAAGAATTGACAGATTATGATTATGATGATGCATATAGATTGAATTCAATTGAGGATTTATTCAATATAATCGCAGAATAATTCCAAATAATTAAAAGCAGTATCCAATTCAAGTAAAAAATACATAGATAATTGTAAGCCAGCATGAATTGTTGCTCAATTTTAATTTTTCATAATTAAGGAAGAATAGAAGATAATAGAATAACAAGCTTTATGTAATTAAAAAAAAGTATAAAGTTCTAGATTTACATGTTAAAAAGAGAATTTTTTTTTAAGAAACTATTTTAAATGCATATTAAAATGTGAAAACAATCATTTAGAATTTTAGCATACAATTTTAATAAAAGAGTGTCATATGACACATTTGATTATTAAATTAGATAGTAATATATGATACATAATATAGGTATATTTCAATTTCAATTTTAATATTTCAATTTCAATTTTAATGCAATTATAGAATGTCATGTTGCACATTTTGATTGTCAAATTAGTAATTAGTCATTGATATTGATAATGATATATAAAATAGATAGAGTGGTTGAAGGAATGAGAGAAATAGAGAAAGGAAAAGGAAAGAAGAGAGAACTCTTTAATTTTGGAGGGAAAGATTTGATTTCAATTGTAACGAGGGAGTGACATATGGCACATTTTGGTTGTAAAATTAGTAAGGAGGAGAGAAGAATTCTTTACTTTTGGAGGAAAAAATTTAATTTCAATTACAATGAAAGAGTGATATGTGGCATATTTTAGGTTGTAAAATTAGTAAAGAAAAGAGAAAATTTTCTTAATTTTGGAGAGAAAGATTTGATTCCAATTGCAATGAAAAAATGACATGTAATACATTTTGTTGGTAAAATTTTTTAAAATAACTCTAAAAGGGTGGAATTATAATTTCAGGTCTTTCAATTTTTTATTTTTATTTTTTGGTTAATCGTATAATAGTCCAAGAAAAAATAAAATATACCAAAATAAAAAAAGGTGGAAACTCAGGTGCAGTCGTCTTTACGTGAAGTTGATAATTGAGAGTGCTTAGATGATTTGACTGATTTGACTAAATTTTCATCTAACGGTTCTTAACTATCAACTTCACGTAAAGTCGACTGTACCTGAGTGTCTACCATAAAAAAAACTCTTAGCCCAAATATATTTTTTTACTCACTATAATATCAAATACTAACAAAAATGGCCATCCAACTTAAAATGGGTCGACAAGTTCTAGCAAAAAAAAACTCTCCTCTTTCTTTTGCATCATATTTTGTTTTTGGAGCATTTAAACTTCATTGAAGTTTGGAATTAGGGATGTCAATGGGGCAGGACGGGGCGGGGATGCCTCCCTGCTCCTCGTCCCCGCCCCCAAAATTAATCCTCGTCCCCGCCCCATTCTCTGCCATGGGGAACATTCATATGAAAATTATAATAAAAAATATAAAAAAACAAAAAAACAAACTACAAAATATTATTACAACACACAAACATATCTTATCAAGATTATAAATCCAAAAATATAACAAAGAAAATCATAGTCCATAAAATAAAATCTTGAACAATAGGATTAAGATTTTTCAATGAGTGAAATTACTAAAAGAACCCCTATATTAGAAATAAAGTAAGGATTATAAATAAGTTAAAAAATTCAAGAAATTATCGGAAATGGGGCGGAGATCCCCGCTCACCTGTCTGGAGAAATTTCGCTCTCCATCTCCATCCCACAAAAAAAATTCTCCACTATTAGGCCCCATTCCGGAAGGTCCTTGCGGAAATCCCCACCCGTAGCGATTTTTGACACCCCTATTTAGAGTATCAAATCGGGTCCCATGTTACATATTTAGTTGCACGGACTCTCTAGATCTTCATCATCTTTCAAAAGAGCAAAGAGAGCGACAAAAAGATAGGAATCAGTGGAAATGAAAATATGGTCTTTTACTAATAATTTGAAGTCTTCGCTTCTGAAAATTCTTATTCTTTTCCAAGGAAGGTAAAACAGACATAAATAACGAAACCGCTTTTTGGTACCCCACAGCTTTATATAAAGTCCAAAGCGAGCATTGCCACTGAGGAGTGAGTGAGGAAGGGTTCTGGAAATAACGGAGGAAGAAGCTAACAAAGTTCATAGATATTTATTTGATTGGCAACTAACAAAGTAGATAAACAAGGAACAGCAACAGGATTAGGATTATTCCATTCATTCATTGTTCAATTCAATTTCAGTCTCCGATGGGTAACTGCTTCTCCGACGTCCCCGGTGGCCGCGCTGCCATCGGGGGAACTGCCCGAGGCCTCCTCAACGCCATCGACGCTCCCAACGACGCTGTCGACAACTTCCTCAGGTCCCGCGGCTACCACGGCCTCTTCTCTCAGATCGAGGTTCCTCACTCTCTTCCGCTTCTTTACCTTCCACCACTCCTACTCTTACCTAACTAACTTCTCTTATGGTAACGTTTTTGTCGTTTTGTTGGCAGCTGTCGTTTTCTGCTTCCGGCTTGCGCGATCGAGATGTTCTCTCTAAGGTTCGTCGTTTCGAGCATCAATCGTCGTTTATATCTTTGTTCTGTTATTTCTTTCAGCTTCAGTTTCATGTAGTTCAGTTGATGAATGTCAATTTCAGTGTTGCAAGACCAGAATTATCTCTTGTTTTCTGTAACGAGCTCGTGATATTTTTTTTTTAAAAAAATAAAGCAAAACAAACAAACAAACAACGAAATTATTGCAAATCCATAATTCATTTTAGGCAATTGTGCAGGACTATTTGATTATGGTGACGTTGCATTGAAACTACATATATTTTATAATGAAAATGGGGCCAGGCCATTGTTATTTCATTCTGGTTTTGGATTGTTATCTTTTCCTGCAAAATTGTTGTGATGGTAAATACGGTCACCATTGACTGTTTGTGTGGCTGTTATTTGCTGTAGATTGATCCAATGATGGTTCTTTATACAAGAGGGAAACATGGAGCACTTGAGGAAATCGGCCATACTGAAGTAGTTCTGAATTCTTTGGATCCTAAGTGGATTACTAAACACTTAATCATGTATCGTTTCGAGGTTGTTCAGTTTTTAGTGTAAGTTAAATGCTTATATTTATACTTCTAACAAGGCACACTAGCATTTTGTTTTTTCACTAGGAATCATTCTGTAAAATATTTTTTATCACAGGTTTCGAGTGTACGACATTGATACTCAGTTTCACAATTTGGATGTGAAGGTATAGTGTTTACCTTGGAGACTCTTGAAGTCACCCTTTTTCCTTTAAGTTCAAGTGGCTATTTAATAAAGATAATTTTACATGTTATATTCTAAAGTGTAACCCTTTCTTAATAGGATTGTGAATTTTACTGTTTTGTGACTTCTTTATGATTCTATGCATACAACTGAACCTGCTTAAGTTTTTTCTTTATTGGTTGACATTCTGCACAATCTTTTCATAAGGTTGTGAAACAATATATTCCTAGTTATTTCCAAAACTATACATTGATTTGCTATGTGGAACTTTTTACTTTCTCTTTCATTAGATGTGATAACAAGTTAAAGCATAAAAGTCCATATTTGTAAGTTTTGATTGACTTATGCAGATGCTTAAGCTAGAAGAGCAACAATTTCTAGGTGAGGCAACTTATGCATTATCGGAGGTAATGTGGAAATCTTTCAGGCTATTGTGGCTGTTCAAGTTTTTGTGGTCTGATATCTGACAAGTAAATAAAAATTTCATTATACTCTCAGTTAAGCTGTATCTTCATGGCTTCTCACTATCTCACATTTATTACTTTTTCCCCCAAATCCCAATATATGCTGTTTGAAAGTGCTTACCATCTCAGTCTTTGAGTTAATAGCTTACTAGGTAACTGCCAAGCATATTGAAAAGTTTTTCAGAAAAGACGAGCATTTCATAATGCATACTCAAATTATGATGCACTAGCGCCTTATTCATTTCTGAAAATAAATTATCTTCCCAAGAACTCTTCCCATCAACAGTGACAGTATGGCATCTGCAGATAATTATAAAGTCTGATCGATCATTGGCATCAGAGCTACATAGAGAAGATCCTATCAGATCTATGCATTCCCAAAATTGCAGGAAGCTCTTGGTGCATGCCGAGGAATGTGTTGGCTCAAAGACTACAGTAGAGATGATATTTAGGTGCTCAGATTTGGAAAATAGGGATCTTTTCTCAAAAAGTGTATGTCTTAGTTTTTCCTTTTCTTGCTAGGTGTTATATGGAAAGCCAGTTATTATATAAAATAAGACATGGTTTTGTTTTGTCTTGTAGGATCCTTTTTTGATAATATCAAAACTTGTGGAAGGTGGTACCCATATTCCAATTTGTAAAACAGAAGTTATAAAGAATGATCTCAGCCCACAGTGGAAGCCAGTGTTCTTAAACATTCAACAAGTAGGAGGCAAGGTACAAGGATCACCCTCTTAATTTATTCTTTCCGTAAAACTATAAAAGTATGGAAATATGGCCATGTTTTATGAGATTATATATGGAATAATATGTTGAACTTCATGATTTAGACACAGTGGAAGCTCTCTCATTTTTTCGTTTTTATTATATACAGGACAATCCTTTGATACTAGAGTGTTATAACTTCAATACCAATGGCAAACATGATTTGATAGGGTAATTGGCAGTTACTTTTTAATTTCCTTCCTCTGTTTGTTCCTTTGTCTATCAATATACTTTCTAGGCTGAAATGCTTCTTTGTTTTATCAGAAAAGTGCAAGAGTCTTTGGCATTGTTGGAGAAGCTTCATGCTAGTGGTCAAGGAGGAACTTTATTTTTGCCTACTGGCGGTGGTCATAATTCTCATAACAAGGTTTTATTATAAAGTTTATTTGTGTCATGAATCCTTATTTCTTTCTCTAAAAAGTATAAAACATATTTTTCTATAATACAGGTATTAAAGAGCCGGGTATATCTGGACAAATTTTCTGAAAGTGTCCAATATAGTTTCCTTGATTACTTGTGGGTTTTGAATTGAACTTCTTGGTGGCCATTGATTTTACAGGTACAGCTCATATCCTCAAATGAAGTGTACCTTGTTATTTTCTAGATTTCTGTAGTTGTCAACATGAGGGGCCTTAGATATACCAGGATGACAAAGGTTTATGCATTCTTAATCAAATATAACTAACCTCCTGGTTTATCAGCTTCATTGCTTCAAATGGGAATCCACGCCTTCCAGATTCTTTGCATTATATCGATCCTTCAGGATGGCCAAATGCATACCAGAAGGTGAGAACTGAGAAGTGATCTTTAGTTTGAATCATTTGTTTTTCCAGCGATCCTTGTCTTGAACTTGTCACAACTTTATTTCTAGGCAATTGTTGAGGTTGGAGAGATGCTACAGTTTTATGATTCAGACAAACGATTTCCTACATGGGGATTTGGTGCCTGACCAATTGATGGTCCTGTTTCCCATTGTTTTAACCTCAATGGAAGCAGTCACTATTGTGAGGTAGATATGCTACACCTGTTCTTGCTTTTGTTTTCACTTATCATAAAATAGTTCATCATGATTGAAGTTCTGTGTTTAACAGGTGGAAGGGATCCAAGGAATTATGATGGCATACGCAAGTGCCCTGCTTAATGTTTCTCTTGCGGGACCAACTCATTTTGGACCTGTCATAAGCAATGCTGCACTTACTGCCAGCCAATCTGTAGCAACTGGTGCAAGAAAGTATTTTGTTTTGTTAATAATCACAGTAAGAAATAAGAATTAGAACTTTTTTATTTCTCTCTAGAACTATGTAGCTGCAATTTACTCTTCCTCTAGTCTTTTTTCTTCCATGTCTCTTTCCGACATGCGCCTTGTTTCAGCCATAAAATCATAGCAGAGCTAATCACTCTATATCTGTGTTGCATATGAGAAAAAATTCTTCTTTGTCGTGACTTCTAAGCCTGTGATGATTTTTTGCATCATCTTGCTTTTCCACTGCTGATGCTGACATTTAATTGACATCACTAGGATGGAGTGGTGACAGATCTCCAAGAAACAAAAGATGCCCTTGTTAAAGCCTCTGACCTACCATTATCAATCCTTATCGTTGGAGTTGGAGGACTGATTTCAACGAAATGGAGGTATGAAAACATGTCGCCTTTTTATACATAACTGTTCCTCATGGGAACTGTGATCAGTATACCACAACTGGTTTTTTTAGTTTTGCTATTCCTTTGAATAGATTTTAGATGCTGCCAAGGGGGAGAGACTCGAAAGTTCATTCGGACGTGTTGCTTCACGTGATATAGTCCAGTTTGTTCCATTTCGAGATGTTCAAAGTAGGTATCAGTTTGTAATTTCTAACTCACAAAGTCTTTGCAATCTTCCCATTGCAGGTGGAGAAATTTCAGTAGTTCAAGCACTTCTAGCAGAATTACCTACTCAATTTTTATCGTACATGAGAAACAGGAATATCCAACCGACTCTCTAAGGCATGTAAAGAAGAACCATTTTCAAACTACATAGTAAAACGTTCTATCCATTGATTGTTGTGCCATTTCAAGGTCCTCGCAGTATATTAAATTGAAATTTGGCTAAAGGGTGCAAACTCGCGCTTTGTGCTGAATGCTCATTTAATTGAAGGTCAAGAAGGGTTTGCTAGCCAACTGCATTTATCTAAGATTGGTATCTGTCTGAGCGAGCTTTATGGGTAGGATTTCCTTTCCTTCTTGTACTCATGCTTTTCTTCAAGCTCTGGGGAAAATTTTAGTCGTTCAGTGAACGTTGAAATCCAATAAGTGAAAATATTTGTGAATTGATACTTTGATGCAAGTTAGATCATTGATGTCTTTAGGTGGAAATTGATTATATCCATGAAGTTAGTAAAGGTTACTAGATGGAAATTTTAAATTTATCATAAAAAACAGGTGGGAGGGTGGACACAAAGAATATGATGGACTCACCTTTGTAGCAATAAGGGGAGCAGGACATGAAGTTCCTTTGCATAGATCAAAA
This sequence comes from Arachis ipaensis, assembly GCF_000816755.2. Lineage (NCBI taxonomy): Eukaryota > Viridiplantae > Streptophyta > Magnoliopsida > Fabales > Fabaceae > Arachis > Arachis ipaensis. The sequence goes on from NC_029787.2 coordinate 109,587,743, forward strand.
CTTGCTCTTTCACTTTTCAAATCCTTCATAGCTGGAACCTCCATGCCCACTCTTCAGCTTGTCAGTGACTCCTAAAATATGCATCTCGAATGTAGTGCCTCTTGGAATGATCATTTGGCAATGTATTTTCATTTTTCTAACTAGGGATTTCTTATCCAATGAATAGCTTCTCATACCACTTATACAGATGTATACCTTTTTTTATCCCTAGAAATCAAGAGACTGTAATTTTTGTGTATGTGATCTTTGAAGTCAAGCAAATCTCATCATTGTAACAAATCTCATCATTGTAATAAGATCAATAAAATATACATGCTTTGAGATTTACAAAAATGTTAACAATTAATATTTTGTTTATAATTTTGTTACTCAATGATAAACGATTAATAACATCTTTATTCATGTTTAATTTGTTTAAATTTTGGCAATTGATCAAATTAAAGTAGGTAAACTATCAAAGAGGAAAGAGCCAAATGTAACTGCCCCATAATCAGGTACTGAAAATGAAAATTAACTGGATATTCTCTTCCAATTTAAAGCTCAGGTAACAGCCATGAACCCCTCATTGTTCTTTCTCAAGCGTTTCTAAATTTATTTCACAATGAAAATGAATAAGTCTATGTACAGATCACAAATAACTGGCATGTTTCTACCTTAATGACTTTCTTTCGATCTAGTATAATATTTCCACAGACAAAATAGTTGAAGATCACAAATAGAAGTAGCAGCAGGTAATGTGGTAATGTAGCAATGATGCACTGTATTATTAGAATTTCAGGTGGATAAAAAAGGAGTGATTTTTGTATAGCATAACATTTCTTCTATGTGTGCACATAAACAGGGCGTGCAGCTACTCGAGCAAGCGTTTGTACTTGCACCAGGCAATGGCAACCACATACAAGAAAATGGTTCCAGCAGCACTGCCCCCAACAGTCCAGAAGAACTCTCCATTCCCGGTAATATTTGAATCAAATAGCTCAATATGAATGTTCATGCCAAAAATACCAGCGACAACGACAAAGGCACTCACTACCAGAGTTGCTGTGGTCAACATGACTCCCATTTGGAGCAGATGATTCTGTTTGTCATCCAGCATTATGTTGATGTAGTCCTCTGTGTCGTCCACGTATTCCCTTAGCTTCAATAGGATCACCACAACAAAACAACATCAAAACCAATCTTATCGTTAAGGTAACATGTAAATCACAAGAAGCTCACCAGACCAGAAATATGTTGGTTAAAATTTGTTTTAAGCATTTTCTTTGAAAAGACCATAGCCTAAAACTACCAAGGCACAATATTTGCCTCTATTACCCAAAAAGAGAAATTGTCCCTAAAATTTTGAATCTCTAACATGTTTGGATCTTTTGCAAGTAATAACAAGCAAAATCCTCAATTAGAAACCAGACAAGCGTCACAATAATTCTTGGAAACGGGAATTAGTTGCTTATAAAACACAAGATTAAAAGGTAAATGGTAGTTATAGGCAACGGAAAAGGGCATGACAAAGAAATGAAAAGACATACAGTAGAGAGCTTGTTGAGTGTGCCATCGATTTGCACAAAATATGCTTCCAGGAGCATCTCAAGCTCCTCCACATCAAGATGCTTAGTTGTGGTACTGTAGGTAGTGCTAGCACGGCTGTCCCTGCTAACTCCCACTAATAACCTGTCATCATCATGTTGATGATCGTCATCGCTTGCAGCAGCTCCACCCTCTTCCAATGATATTTCAGGAGGAATGCTGCTAAATGGAGAATTAGAATCAGTAAAGCAGTACTAACTAACAAGATTCAAGGCAAACAGAAAAGATTTACATGTACGCGTGCCTGTCATCGACATCAAGTTGATTATGGTGGTCATTGTCAACATCATCATCATTTATAGAGGAGGCAGAAGAACTGTGGAGCTGTTGTAACTTGTCGGTGAGATACATCTCAGCCATATCGTCGTCGTCATCGAGCAAGTGTTCTAACTCATCCCTTACCTTCTGAACGCGACCAGTGATGGCAACAAGGCGGCTCTTAATTTGACGAACCCGTTCCAAATTGAGAGTACTGATCTTGGAAGTGAGCTTGTCCAAGGCAGGGTGGGCCTCCTGTTCCAGGGTTTTTGCCTCGTTCTCTAACACACTGCACGCAGCCTCCAGGCAGGCCTCCAGTGCCACAAACTCGAACGGCAGGATCTTCATGCCATCGCCATTCTGGATACCATTCTGCTTCGATTGGGCTTTCACTTGCTCCCCAACGGGATCGGTATCTTCATCTTCATCCTGTCCCTCTCTTGATTGCCCTTCTTCCGAGTCGTACACTTTGCTCAACTTGAAATCATCCGAAGCCGCAGCTGCCGCAGCAGCTCCCTGGACTTGGTGGTGCCGGAGGATCCTCGAGTGGAGCTCCTCCACGAAAGGGGTCACGGAGGGGTCGCGGGATAAATTTAAAACACTACATAAAATATCATCAACCAAATTCATATGATCTTATCAAAATACATACTCAAGTTAAATAATAAAAAGAATATCTAAATATTAAATACCAACATAAAGATTTATCAATCATCAAATGCATTGTTATGAAGAGGATTAGAATTGGCAGTATCATTCGAAATAGGAGGATTAGGATTGGCAGGCAAGTTATTGTTCACAGATGCATTGTTCTCAGCAATTGCTTCTTGATTAATACTATCATCCATAACTGAAATTAATAAATCATTCACAAAATTAAAAACAGCAGTAGCACAGCCAGAAATAAAAAAATTATCATTCAGCACCAAACAGGACATTCAGCAACAAAACCACCATTACCAACAGCATTCAGCATTCAGCAACAAAAACACCATTACCAACAGCATTCAGCAACAAACAGGGCATTCAGCAACAAAAATTAGCATTCAACAACAAAGTGTCATCAATCAAATCCATATGATCTTATCAAAATACAATCTCAAAAGTTAAATAGTAAAAAGACATATATAAATATTAAAAACCAACATGAAGATTTATCAATTATCAAAATCCGTAGATTAGAAGAACCTTGTGACTGACTATTATTCGAACTAGGTGGATTAGGATTAGCAGAATCATTTGAATTAGGAGGATTGGCAGATGAATTATTACTCAAACAGGCATTATCAACAACTGCTTCTTGATTAATATTTCTATCCATAACTAAAATCAATAAATCATAATCCAAATTAAAAACAGCAACAGAACGGCCAGAAATCAAATAATCATCCATAAGACCATAGAACAGAATCATTAACAAATCCATTACTCAATTTCAGAAACAAATCCATTACTCAATTTCAGAATCAGTAACAAATCAGTAACAAAAGCACATATTAGAATAGAATCAGTAACATATCAGAAATCAATCACTAACTTCAGAGTTCAGATTCACAAATCCCTAATTTCAGAAATTGCATATTTGAGTAATTAAAAACGACGATCACTAACCATCGAAGAACAAGCATGAAGAGGGTTTGGTTTCTAAACAGACAATAAAAAAAACAGGAAGAACAAGCACTAGCAGTGAGCATTGACCTTCGACGACGACAGAGAGCGGTTGAGCGCAATGGACGACGGCGAACAGGCGACTGATGAGAGCGAACAGGAGATGGATAGCGAACAGGGGATGGTGAGAGCGAAGTAACGAACGCCGATAGCACGAAGACGGAAGTTCTTGAGTACGACGGAGGCGGCAACAGCAGTCTCTCACTCCGACAGACGGCGACAAGATTGGCGGAGGCTAGGGTTTGCTTTCTTTGGTGGAGGCTATGGCATTTGGGTGATGACTATGGAAGGAGTGGGAGAAGGGAGCCAAACGCGTGCAATCCCTTTTTTTCCTAAGGAAACGGCGTCGTTTCTTGTAAACCGGCCTGGTCCCGGCCCGCTTTGACCGGCCGGTTCTCGGCCGGTTCAGCGGTTTGTATCCGGTTTCTAGAACAGCGGTTTCTGCTAATAAACCGAACTGCCTAAGCTACCGGTTCGTAGTTTGACCGGTTTTCAGAACATTGATTTTTTTTGTTCTAAATGGCAAAATGGCGTCGTTTTCTAAGAACCGGCCAGTTTTTGGTCCGATCCAACCAACCGATTTCCGGCCAGTTCAACGGTTTTAAAACAGTTTTGTATTAACGGTTTTAAGAGGATGATTGGATCGTTTTTCTTGTCGGTTTTCGGTTGAACGGTTGAACCGGTTGGTCTGGTCCGATTTTTAGCACTATGCAAAAAACCCTGCTGCATTCGCAGAAACTATGAGAGGAGTTGTCGGTAAGTGATGGTGATTAGTAAATCTGCTGGGCTTTTTTCTGCTGTTTCAGAAAAAATTTTGGTATATGGTGTTTGGGCTTGCTTTTTTGGTTTGATCTGAATATTGTGATCCATACGATATGATTAAGTTATGGACTATATATGAAGCAGGAAAAAAAATGATATGGACCTAAATAATAATAATGGAGTTAAACTAAGCCTCACTTGTAGACAAGGATTCAGGTTCTTAGATTCGCCGCCCAGTGAACATGTTCTGTTCCTTATGAATGATGATGTTAAAGGGAATTTATGATGGACTGATATAGATACGGGAACACGACACGATACGAAATATTTCGATACATGAATTTTAAAATTTTATAAGATACAAGGACACACATATATATAAAATATAAAATATTTTTTTAGATAAAACAAAATGATATTTTGATATTTTATTGATAGTAAAACATAAGTTTATTTTTTAATTGATTTTAATGTCTTATTTTAATTATAGAGAGTATTTAAAATATTTTTATTTTAGTAAATAATAATATATACTATTTCTAAATTTATTTCAAGAATACATGTTGAGAATAAAGTTAGACATACTGACACGTGATGATATTTATGTGTATCTAAGCCTATCTGATTTTTTTTTCGTTTTTTATTAAATTGGATACACACTATCACGTGTATTTTAATTTTTTTTTTAATTTAAACTTCTCATTTCTTAAAGTAGTACGTTTGTTTAACTTGATTAATTAAAATTACTTATTTTATTATTTATTTTGCAACCTTAATTTCCAATACTTTTAAAATTAAAAAAAATATAAAATTCAAAATTATTTGTTTTCAAAGATTTAATGGTTTCAAATTCTAAAATTTGAAATTAAAAAAAATTAAAATTTAAAATTATCTATGTTCATTGATTATGGATATAGTTTCGTGAGGACGGCAATGCGTAGCACTCACCTGAGACCAAGGTTCTGAAAACTGGTTCGAATCGGCCGGTCAAACTGTGAACCGATGAGAATTACGGTTCGATCATATGCTAAAATCGCAAAAATAAAAAATAGAAATTGAACCGCTAAACCGACCAGAAACCGATAGGTCGGACCGAACCGGGACTCAGCCCCTTTTCTGAATATTACCAAAAACGCTGCCGTTTTGTGAGCTGATCTACTAATAGTCTAATACCCTAACCATTACCAACCCAGCAACCCTAACTCACTCCAACGGCGCAGCAGCAGCACACACTCCCTCCCTCCCATCAATCTCGAGCTCGTCGTTCCTCTCAACGCCAGCTCACTCACTCCTCACTTCTCGTTCAGTCGCCGGACTGCTCTTGCCGCGTCACAAGTTGGAGCTTCAAAGCTCACTCCCTCACTCTTGCTCGTGCAGCTAACGATTCGGCAGTGGAAGCACAGTCGTTGGGCTCGCCTCCTGCCTCCGTCGCGAAGCTCTGTTCCACCGTCACCAGCGCCATCTCTGTTCCACCGGTCAGTGCTGCTCCCCCTATTGCTAAGGATTTGTTCTATTCTATGCTTCTAGCTGTTGTTACTGGTTTTAGGGTATCTATGTATTCTTAAGTTACTTTGGTGAATTTGTTAATTATTATAGCATTGTTCTGATTTATGTGATTTATATTAATTATAATTTATATTAATTATAATTTATATTTCTGATTCTGATTATTCTTGGAATTTTGATTTTGTTCATTATAATTTATATTTTTGGATTGTTTGTGATTTGATTTCTGTGATTTCTTTAAAATTTTGTGATTCCTGGGACTGGCTTCAATTCAAGATGGTATTGTATCGTTTCTGTGAATCAATCTCATTAGGGTTTGGTTTATTGATTCTTTCACTCTGGGGTGGTGGATTGGATTATTGTTGATAAGATTTTATGACTTGTTTCTGTAGATGGTGTTGTGATCAATATGGTTGTTGGTGGGGAAGTGGTCGAAAGCAAAGCAGTTTTCATTGCTGAAAAAGCTTGAACTAGAGAATCTGTATGTTGTTTCGTTATCCTTTTTCTTTCGATGTGTACTAGAAATTTGTAATTCAAGGAAGGTAGCTTGCTTAGAATCTCCATTAGCCTAGGCACTAGTAGTGTCATTCTGTTTCAGTAAACTAGTAATGTCTCTCTTGTAACTGCCTATTGAGTCTAAAATTCTTACTTTTCAGAAAACTGGAACCAAGATCAAGGAGCTTAGTTTGCTGGAAAGCATCAAGAGCAACCCATCAGAAAGTAATCATATTTTTTATGATCTAAATTTAATGTTAGAATTCATAGATGAACCTTTTTTCTTTGAAGTAAATAAAAATAATAATATTTTCTCCACTATCAAGAATATATTCAAACTTTTCAGGTGAGACTGTTAACTAGAAATATAGCAGTGTTAATGCATATGTTTGTAGTTTTTATCCTTCAGTTCATATGTTGTGATTGTGTTGATTTTTTTTGTTATTTTGACTTCTGAGTTTATATTTGAATGAGATCATAATATTATGGTTCAATGTGATTATTTATATTTTATTTATTATTTTATTATAAAAAGATTTTTTCGGTTGAATTACGGTTGAACCGGTTGAACTAGTAAACCAGTGAATTAGTAGCTAGAACAGTTCAATGACCGGTTCGGTTTTCAGAACCTTGCCTGAGACATTGAGTATGGTCTAGTGAGGATGGCGAAGCGTAGCGCTCACTTAAGACCAGAAGTGTGGTTTCTCCATAAGAATACGACACGCTCATGGAGGGAAAGATTTGGATTCCCTATGAGGACAGCGAATACTGAACGCTCATAGAGGGAATGATTTGCGAACATAGGGACGGCGATGCGTAGCGCCTATTTCGGAGATGTGGTCGGGTTGCGGGTATCCAAACCGACACGTGAGTTCATAGCCTGCTTAGGATAGACATGCATAATAATATCTATGCATTTGCATTTGGTTGTGTTTGTTTATTTTATTTTTGTGATTGTGCTGTTTGTCTTATTGTGACTTGTTTGTGTGTTGAATTGGGTCTTTTACTTGTGCTATTAGGTTGCGAATGTATTGAGGTGATTAAGAGCTGCTGATGTGTGAAAATTAATTATGTGGTTGAGAGAGGGTTAATATCATAGTTGTTGGAACCGAACCGGTGATCAAACCGGTCAGGTTACTGGGTCACTGGGTCATTAGTTCAACTGGTGGATCACTGGTTGAACCGGTTAATCCGGTCCTATGTAAATAAAAAACAAAACATAGTCAAAAATTTAAAATTAAAATTTAAAATATAAATTTTCATTAAAATTTTAACAAAAATTAAGTCTCAGATCACCGACGATCTAATCATCAGATCGAACTGGTATAAGGTTTGGTTTATTAGTTTTTTGGTCGAACCAGCCGGTCTAATCCTATTTTAATAACTACGGTTAATATGACTAATTTTATAATTGAAATCATTTAAATTTTATAATTTTCTACTAATAATACTAAATAAATAACCCTTAAACTTTAGGAATATGTTTGTTTAATTAAAATTACTTATTTTAAAATTTATTTTACAACGTTAATTATCAATACTTTTAAATTTAAAAAAATATAATTTTTTTTATTTTTCAAATTTTTAATAATTTCAATTTTTAAATTTATTTTACAACCTTTATTTATTTCAAATTTTATAATTTTGCACTAATAATACTATTAAATTTATATTTTAGTTAAAAAAATTGCAAACTAAAATCAACTTTAAAAAACTTCTAAATCAACATAAGTTGAATAAAAGTTATGAGATCTTTAATTAACTAAACACAATCTAATTTATTGTATTTTTAAATTTATTTTACTATCTTTGTTTATTTCAAATTTTATAATTTTACACTAATAATACTATTAGATTTATATTTTAGTTTAAAAAATTACAAACTAAGATCAACTTTAAAAAACTCTAAACCAATATCAGTTGAAATTTTCCTTTTTCCTTCCCCCTCAACAATGTCTCTATTTGGGGGAGGGTTGGATCTTCTTTATAAAGACATCTTTCGGATTGTCCTAATCCCAAGAGGTAAATAATTTATTAAAAAAAATATAAGAAAACAACTATATCATAAGTAAACTAAGACAACTTAACTCCACCAACTAATTAATCTCATCTCAAATCAATTAAAGCAATTTTTTATTGTGCCGTTAAAAAATAACAATTTTATTAAACATATCTTATTAAAATAACACCTTTATAAAACAATTCCTTAACCTGAACCTCATCATCAGTATTGTTTTTAGGGTTGTGATACTGTGATGAAGCTTCTTTTTCCCAAATAAGTGCTGAAATGAGTTTGTTATGTCGAAAGAGGAACGCGTGTTGCTGCTGCCAGACACAGAGACAAGAACTGAATCAAATCAGCAGTGGCAGGAACCTGTCCGAACTGATGCAGTGTTTACGTTATGGAGTGGCATAATTAGCATGGATTAGTTTGTTCTTAATTATGCTAACAATTGAGTTGGATTTTTTGGTTGGAGTTAGGCCCTTATTTTTTCAAGTGATCAGGATTGAAAATGTGTATACTTAATCCAAGCAATTTTGGCATAAGACTTTTTAAGGATGCAGCCGAGGCTTGGTGCTAGTGGCAGGATCTGCTGCCTCGCAAGTAGCTGCACCTGGGTTCAAGTCCTATGAGAAGAAAAATGAATCCTTAAATGAACTCATGTAGTGTGTGTGTGAGTGTACTGTGTGGGTGTGTAATACATGAGTAATGCCTAAGATTATGGGCTGTCTAATCTATCTGACAAAAAAAAAAGGATAATAATAATAATAATAATAATAATAATTAAAGATGTGGTGAATGTTAGGACTTTATCTGAAACAAAACTCACATTCAGGAGTGTCCCACCTTCTTTTTATGAAGTGGGCCAAAAAAAATGAAATTAAATTTATTATCACTTCTTTCCTAAAAGAGTTTGTCATCATGCCTATTTTTAGTTTTTTACACATTATTTTACACATATTTTTAACATATAGATATTTAATGTCAATACAAAAATTTGATTCCAAATATATATTTTTTAAATTTATAATATAAATAATAACTTTTATGTTTTATTATTTTCATTTTTTATATTCATACAACTAAATATTAAGTTGTTAACAT
>NC_029787.2:109597146-109667692 GCF_000816755.2 Arachis ipaensis
TTATTATAAATCTTAAATATAAATTTCATTTTAATAAATACATTAAAAATTTTTAATATTTGAATTAAAATAAAAATTTTATTTTAATTCATACTTATTTATTATGTATGTATTTGATTTACTGTGTATATCTTGTGCATAATAAATCGAATCAATCTAATTTAATTTATATGTAAATGCCTAAAAATCAAGTTTGCCTGATTCAATTTATATAAATATGTTTAGGATATGTATGTAACCAATTTTTATTCAGGACATCTGTGTAATTTTGACTTCCAATTAATTTATTAACATAAATTATCCTTACTTTTTAAATCCAATATATATTTCTTTTAGTTTTGTTTTCTCATAAATTCACTATTTTTTTAAACTTTTAATGATTCATTAATTAATAATTACTTTTTATTTACTGTGCTCTTCAAATTTTTATAAAAAAATAAAAGATCAAAATCATCAAATTACAAAATACTAACAAAAGTTATTTTTTTCTTTTTAATTCCTGAATATAATTTAACTTTAATTACGATAACATATTTTATTGTTGGGCTTTTTTTGAGGGATCCAAAAGTTATGTGGTATGACATTTTTTAGGGTCCAACAAATGTTGAGTGTTGACATAAAAAAAAGGTAAAGTCCGAGAAAATAAATAATGATAATAATAATAGTAACCATACTTATGAAATTACAAATTAATTTCAATTATAAATTACAAAATTATATATTATGTTTTATACTTAATTACAAAACGATAAACATAATTGACTCGTTACAAATTAAAAACCCAAAATCTTAAAGTCTAAATTCTGAAGTTTAAACCCGCTATTCTACACAACACACATAATTCAATCATTAAAAATCTTACATAATAAATACTAAAATCATAAATCCTAAACTGTACAAAGTAAAAATATAGAATTAAAATTTTAAGAGACGAGTTGAACGTTGTGTCATACTTATAAATAATTTAGACATTATACTTTTCAAATAGATGACACTTATAATTCCTTTTAGTAACTATATAATTTTTTTTTGTGATTATAACTATACAATATTTATTAACTCTTTAAAATGTTACAAAATTTTAAAAAAGACCACAATGTTTTATATTTTAACAATATTTTTATTTTTGATTTTTCTAAATTTAAATCATTGTCAAAATAAAGGAAAAATTTAAAATTAAACAAAAATTTCCTTATACAAATTCTTATTTTTTTCGTGTATATAAGTATATTTTTATGAAATTTTTATTTTTTTCCTTATACAAATTCTTGTCTTCTATTTTTCTTATTTTTTTTTTGCGGAAAACACTCTTGTTGTTTAGGGGTCTAATTATTGAAGTAAAATAGGTTAAGTTGTCTCCATACTAATAACGTTTTTTAGACATAATTATGTATAGAAATATGTTTTGAAAATTATATTTAAGCAGTAAAATGAAATTGTTATTCCTTATAAATGGCTTATTAATTTAGTTCAAAATTCAAATTAAATATTTAAATCCGTCAGAGTACCTGGGAAGATTTCTTATGATGCAGGGGAGGTTTGGTTAAAGACCTAAACGGTGATAACACAAAGTAGGGTAATGTTTTGTATATATATATATATTTGTTTTTGGTTGACGTTCATATTACTCTTTTTATTATTATTATTTTTGAATTATCAAAATTTTTGGAGTCCCAAAATGCTGTATCTTTTAAATTGTACACCAACTGCCCTCTTACAAAAAGGGTTATGGATCGACATCAAAAAAGTCCACTAACATAATTATAATGATTAAGTGTGGATTAATCGCCAATGATCCTTAACCCACATGACATTTCTCCCATTTCTCATCTCAAAGGTCTAGAGTTCAAACCCTAGAGATTGCAATTGAGGAAAAAATGTGGTAAAAGTGTGAAGAATGTGTGGGTGTGTTGTGTACCTAGGATTGGGGTTGTCTAATCTATTGGGGTACCTAGGATTGGGAGTTGTCCGACAAAAAAAAAGTGTGGATTAATCTAACTTCATTACTCAAAAGATCACAAATAGAAAAACTTGCACCATGCAATTACAACCACATACAAGAAAATGGTTCCGGTAGCGCTACCCCCAACATTCCAGAAGAGTTTGTCATCCAACATTATGTTGATGTAGTCCTCTGTGTCATCCACGTATTCCCTTAGCTTCAACAGGATCACCACAACAAAACCAAGAATCACCACAAAAAACAACATCAAAACCGATCTTATCATTCAGCCATTTAGGTAACATATAAACCACAAAAAGCTCACCAGACCAGAGATGTTAGTTAAAATTTGTTTTAAGCATTTTCTTTGAAAAGATTATAGCCTAAAACTACCAAGGCACAATATTTGCCTCTATTACCCAAAAGAAGAGGTTGTCACTAAGATTTTGAATCTCTGATATGTTTGGATCTTGTGCAAGCAAATAACAAGCGAAATCCTCAATTAGAAACCAAAAGAGCGTCACAATAATTCTTGGAAATGGAAATTAGTTGGTTATGCTGTTGGTTATAAAACACAAAAAGAATAAAACTGTAAATGGTAGTTATAGGCAAGGGAAAAGGGCATGACAAATAAATGAAAAGGCATACCGTAGAGAGCTTGTTGAGTGTGCTATCGATTTGCACAAAATATGCTTCCAGGAGCAGCTCAAGCTCCTCCAAGTTAAGATGCTTAGTTGTGGTACTGTAGGTAGTGCTAGCACGGCTGTCCCTGCTAACTCCCACTAATAACCTATCATCATCATGTTGATTATCGTCATCGCTTGTAGCAGCTCCATCCTCTTCTAGTGATATTTCAGGAGGAATGCTGCTAAATGGAGGATTAAAATCAGTAAAGCAGTACTAACTAACACGATTCAAAGTAAACAGAAAAGATTTACATGTACACGTGCCTGTCATCGACATCAAGATGATTATGGGGGTCATTGTCTACATCATCATCATTTATAGAGCAGGCAGAAGAACTATAGAGCTATTGTAACTTGTCGGAGAGATACATCTTAGCCATATCGTCGTCGTCATCGAAAAAGTGTTCTAACTCATCCCTTACCTTCTGAACGCAACCAGTGATGGCAACAAGGCGGCCCTTAATTTGACGAACACGTTCCAAATTGAGAGTACTGATCTTGGAAGTGAGCTTGTCCAAGGCAGGGTGGGTCTCCTATTCTAGGGTTTTTGCTCGTTCCCTAACACACTGCACGCAGCCTCCAGGTAGGCCTCCAGTGCCATAAACTCGAACGGCAGGATCTTCATCCCATCGCCATTCTGGATACCATTCTGCTTCGATTGGGCTTTCACTTGCTCCCCAACGGGATCGGGATCTTCATCTTCATCCTATCCCTCTCTTGATTGCCCTTCTTCCGAGTCGTACACTTTGCTTAGCTTGAAATCATCCGAAGCCATAGCGGCCATAGCATCTCCCTGGGCTTGGTGATGCCGGAGGATCCTCGAGTGGAGCTCCTCCACGAAAGGGGTCACGAGAGTTGAGGAGGAGGACCTCGTGGGCGATGATGATGGCCTTGATGTTCTCGAGGTTGATCACGATGGCCCTCTGATACACCACTATTTTATGACATATTTTGGACTAAATTGAGTGAGTTTTGTCAACTATTCTCACACTTATTCATGTAAATTGCATGTTTTTAAGTTTCCTTCCTAATTTTGTGCTATGATTAAAAATATGCTTCCTAGGCCTTAAAATTGTTAATTTTTAATTCTCCTTTATTACCATTCGATGTAGTAATGTGTTTGTTAAGTGTTTTCAGGTTTACAGGACATGAATGGCTTAAAAGATGAAGATGAAGCATGTTAAAGTGGAAGGAACATAAGAAACTAAAGAGTTGAGAAGCGAGGAGCGACGCACACTCAAGGCTGACGCGTGCGCGTGACTTGGAGCATCTTTCAGTGACGCGTACACATGACTGACGCGTACACGTGACCAGCGCAGAATTCAGATGATGCGTACGCATGGCTGACGCGTACGCGTGACAGAGCGTCACATGCTGCACTTAACAGAACTCACTGGTGGCGATTTCTGGGCTGATTTGGACCCAGTTTCAAGCCCGAAAACGCAAACTAGAGGCAATGATGGAGCTGAGACTGACTACACTTCACTTTTCACTTTAGTTTTTGATTGGTTTGGAGTTCTAAGGAGAGAAACACCTACTTCTCTCTAGAGTTTTTGATATTCTTAGTTTTGCTTTGAATTGGATCTTGAGAGAGCTGCTGCTACCTTCAATTGGAGTCATTGTCCTTATAGTTTTCTTCTCTAATACCTCCATTACTCTTTTCCTTTTGATTGCTTTGAATTCATGTTTGGATCTTATCACTCTTGAATTTTATTAATGCATTGAAGTATTTTTATGTTTTTTTATTGCTTGTTTGATCCTTGTTAATTATTGTTAGTGCCAATTTTGATTTAATTAATTTCTCATAATTATCATGTCTTTTATTTACACGTTGGGGGTTGAGTAATTGAAACCCCTTGAGTTGTTATACCCAAGTATTAATCTATAATTGAAAATTGCTGGCTAACTCAATTCTCACCAACTCTAGTCCTTCCCCAAGAAGTGACTAGGACTTGTGAGCTAGAGTTAGTGACGTCCACTTGACTTTCCTTCAATTGCTAGAGGATAACTAAGTGGGAGCAATGAACCTTTATTATTACACTTGGGAAAGACAACAAGGATAGAAACTCCAATTCTCTTCCCTAATCAAGGCCTTTTATTTTGATTACTTATCATCTCTTGCTAGTTATTCATTGCTTTAATTCCTAGCTATTCATTTTTCCGTTCTCAATTAAAAAAAAAATACTCAGAAAAATCCTAACCAATAATTTGCATCACGTGTCAACTCTTAGGAAAACGACCCAGAATTCTACTCCCGGTTATTTATTATTAATTGTGACACATTCTAAATTGATAGTAGAAATTTCGTCGGTTAAGGTTGTGCTTGCAACACTATTTTAGAAAATACTTTTCATAAATTCTTAACCAGCATTTTTCCACCCATCAATTTTTGGCGCCGTTGTCGAGGAGTTGCATATGTGTGCTAAGTTATTGGTTGGTGTAAATATATTTATATTTACATAATTGCATCATTTATTTGTGTATTTTTTGTTTATTAGTAGTATTTATTATTTATTTTTCTTAGTATATTTTGTTGCCATGAGCTCTATGTTTCTTTTATTGAATGACGCGTTCAATACTGGATCCGAGTCTAGCCACATTTGATCCTGAAATTGAAAAGACTATTTCACATATTAGGCGAGCTCGGCGTTGGTTAGCCTCCGAAGGTGATGAAGGGGTTTCACCCAATTCACCAATCTTATCCGAGGTTGAATCTGAAGCATCATTTGAGGAAGAAACTAACTCCTCTCCTACTAAATCCATTGGCGTCTCTTCTATTGATTTAGGTGCAGATACTATGGCAGCTCCTAGAAGGATTACTCTCAAGGAAGCGGGAGCACAGGATTTTACTCTTCAACCATTTCAAGCGCGTCATCCAAATTTGACTGCCAATTTTGAACTGAAGACCTCATTGATCAATCTACTTCCTAAATTCCATGGTTTACCCGCTCAAGAGCCCATCAAGCATCTTAGAGACTTTCAAACAGCTTGTTCAACTACTAGGCTGCATGGTGCGGATGAGGTTGCTGTTTGGTTATATGCTTTCGCATTTTCTCTTGAGGGAAAGGCAAAGGAGTGGTTCCACACTCAACCCGAAGCTATTGTTACTAATTGGGATTTGCTTAGAAGGGAATCCTTGGACGAGTTCTTTCCATCGGAGGTCACAGATAGATTGAAGATGGAAATTTCTGGCGTCATTCAAGGTGAATCAGAGACTCTCTATGAGTATTGGGAACGTTTTAGGAATCTCCTTGATCCGTGCCCCCATCACATGATTGACCAGTTGATGTTAATTAGCTACTTCTGCCAAGGCATGAAGCCTCAAGATAAAACTCTCTTAGATGTTGCGAGTAATGGCTCTCTGACAAAGTACAAGACGGCGATGGAAGCTTGGCAACTTATCACCGATTTAGCCAAGTCTACCCAACATGCAAGGCAAAGGAATAATCATCCCAAGGCTATTGCAAAAGTTTCTTCTAGTAGTGAGACCACCGCTCTCACCCAAGACTTTGGGAGAGATGACCAATATACTCAAGCAACTCCAACTCAATCAACAACAACCTCCACCCCCTCCACAGCAATAATGTCAACAGTTAGTCCCTCAGAGAGTATGTGAAATTTGCGCTTGCTATTCTCACTATACTGATGAATGTCCACAACTCCAAGTGGACAATACCTTGGCAGCTACCAATGCTTATTACAACCGTTTGTATCAAGGGTACTATCAACAAGACAGTAACTATAATCAAGGTGGTAATTACAATCAAGGTTGGCAAGACAATCCAAACCAAGGATAAAGAGACAATTACAACCAAGGAGGCAGAGACAATGATGGAAATCAAAGGTGGAATAATAACTACCAATAAAACTGGTATCAACAAAACTCTCCATACCAACAAAAAAACCAAGGCCAAAGATACCAACCACCTTACCAAAGGCAAGCTCAAGCACCTCAACACAACCAACCACAAGTCCCCCAAATTACCTACCCTCCTTCTTCCTCCAACCAAGATGAAACACTCCATTCTATTCTTCAAGGACAAAAAGAACTTCAAACTTCACTTACCTCTAGCCTCACCGGTCTTACTTCCACTTTACAAGCTCTTATATTCCGTATGGAACCATCCTCTATCTCCAATACTCAATCTTCAAACTCTAGTGCACTTCCCTCTCAACCTTTACCCAACCCCAATGGTAGAATCAATGCCATCATTTTGAGGTCCGGCACTACATTGCAAGAAAGGAGTTCTGAGGAGCCAAGCTCAAGACGAGCCACTCAGGATGAAGATGTTGTTGAGGTAGAAGATGTGGAAGACGAGGATGAGGTACAAGAGGCGGTTAAAGAAGAAGTTGCTCAACCAAGGGATGGAGTTTCTAAGGAAGACAATGTTGTGAAAGAGGCCATTCCCATTCCTTTTCCATACCTAGCTAGGAGGACTAAAAAGCAAGTGGAGCTAGATCCCAAGATGGTGAATATCTTCAAAAAGGTTGAGGTAACTATTCCACTTTTTGATGCTATTTGCCAGGTCCCTAAGTATGCTAAGTTTCTAAAGGATTTGTGCATGAATAAGGAAAAGATCCATGATTTAGAAACTATTCCTTTGGGTAGCTCGATTTCTGCTTTGATGGGTGCTATACCGGATAAATGTGGTGATCCCAGTCCTTGTATGGTTACTTGCACTATAAGTGGTGTACAGTTTGTTGATTGTATGTGTAACTTAGGTGCCTGTGTCAGCATTATGCCATTATTTATTTATGATGCTTTGAAGCTTCCACTGTTGAGAAGGTCGACAGCCCGTTTTGTGTTGGCAGATAAAAGCATAATCTCAGTGGTTGGCATTGCAGAAGACGTCTTGGTGAGCATTAAGGGGTTGATTTTTCCTATTGATTTCTACATTCTTGAGATGCCTGGTGCATGAAATTGTGATCACACTTTTCACAACTCCGTACAACTAACCAGCAAGTGCACTGGGTCGTCCAAGTAATAAACCTTACGCGAGTAAGGGTCGATCCCACGGAGATTGCTGGCTTGAAGCAAGCTATGATCATCCTGTAAATCTTAGTCAGGCGGATTCAATTGGTTATGAGTTTTGATAATTAAAAGATAAATAAAACGTAAAATAAAATGAAGATACTTATGTAAATCATTGGTGGGAATTTCATATAAGCGTTTGGAGATGCTTTGTTGCTTCTGAACCTTTGCTTCCCTATTGTCTTCTTCCAATCATGCGTGCTCCCTTCCATGGCAAGCTGTATGATCCTCTCAGATGAAAAATACTAGGTACAGTTTCTACACGGCTAATCAACTCTCGGATTTCTTGTCTCGGATGAAAAATACCAGGTACAGCTACCGCACGACTGTCACTGCGCCCAACATTCGCAAGTTTGAAGCTCGTCACAGTCATCCCTTCCCAGATCCTACTCGGAATACCACAGATAAGGTTTAGACTTTCCGGATCTCAGGAATGCTACCAATTGGTTCTAGCCTATACCACGAAGGTTCCAACCTCACGGACTCGGTCTGTGGATTAGAAATCCAAGAGAATATACTCCGGCTGTCATCCAATGACTACGTTGAACATCATGTAGACCGCTTGTGGTTGTCAAGCACGCGGATCTTGGCTAAGCGAGTAACAAAGATAGTGGGTGATTGTCACGGGTCACCCCTTCATTCTGACTTAACTGAATTAAGTACGAGTGTATATCTTGAAGAAGAAGTAAGTGTGAATTGAAAGAGAAACAATAGTACTTGCATTAATTCATGAAGAACAGCAGAGCTCCGCACCTTAATCTATGAGGTGTAGAAACTCCACCGTTGAAAAATACATAAGAGAAAAAGGTCTAGGCATGGCCGTGTGGCCAGCCTCCCAAATGTGGAAAATTGGCATAAGCTCGTTCCAAAACTTTAATACAATAGTAAAAGTGCTATTTATACTAAAACTAGTTACTAGGGATTACAGAAAATAAGTAACTAAGTGTAGATAGTGCAGAAATCCACTTTCGGGGCCCACTTGGTGTGTGCTTGGGCTGAGCATTGAGCTTTACATGTTCATAGGCCTTTTCTAGAGTTAAACGCCAGCTTGGATGCCAGTTTGGGCGTTTAACTCCAGTTCTGGTGCCAGTTCTGGCGTTTTACGCCAGAAAAGGGTCTCTGGCTGGCGTTTTACGCTAGTAAGGCCATCAAATCTCGGGCAAAGTATAAACTATTATACATTTCTGGAAAGACCAAGATGTCTACTTTCCAATGCAATTGAGAGCGTGCCAATTGGGCTTCTGTAACTCCAGAAAATCCACTTCGAGTGCAGGAGGGTCAGAATCCAACAGTATCTGCAGTCCTTTCTCAGCCTCTGAATCAGACTTTTGCTCAGATCCCTCAATTTCAGCCAGAAAATACCTGAAATTACAAAAAAATACACAAACTCATAGTAAAGTCTAGAAATGTGATTTTTGCATAAAAACTAATAAAAATATAATAAAAAGTAACTAAAACATATTAAAAACTATGTAAAAATAATGCTAAAAAAAGGTATAAATTATCGGCTCATCACAACACCAAACTTAAATTGTTGCTTGTCCCCAAGCAACTAAAAAAAAATAGGATAAAAAGAAGAGAAAATACAATAAATTTCAAAATTATCAATGAAGATTAGTTTTAATTAGATGAGCAGAGCTAGTAGCTTTTTGCTTCTGAACAGTTTTGGCATCTCACTTTATCCTTTGAAGTTTAGAATGATTGGCATCCATAAGAACTCAGAATTCAGATAGTGTTATTGATTCTCCTAGTTTAGTATGTTGATTCTTGAACACAGCTACTTTATGAGTCTTGGCCATGACCCTAAGGATTTTGTTTTCCAGTATTACCACCGGATACATAAATGCCACAAACACATAACTGGGTGAACCTTTTCAGATTGTGACTCAGCTTTGCTAAAGTCTCCAGTTAGAGGTGCCCAGAGCTCTTAAGCACACTCTTTTTGCTTTGGACCACGACTTTAACCGCTTAGTCTCAAACTTTTCACTTGACACCTTCACGCCACAAGCACATGGTTAGGGACAGCTTGATTTAGCCGCTTAGGCCAGGATTTTATTCCTTTGGGCCCTCCTATCCATTAATGCTCAAAGTCTTGGATCCTTTTTTTATCCTTGCCTTTTAGTTTAAAGGGTTATTGGCTTTTTCTGCTTTTTTTTCTTTTTCTTTCTTTTTCTTTATTTTTTTCGCCCTTTTTTCCCCAAGCTTTGTGTTTTTCACTGCTTTTTCTTGCTTCAAAGAATCAATTTTATGATTTTTCAGATTATCAATAACATTTCTCTTTTTTCATTATTCGTTCAAGAGCCAACAATTTTAACATTCATAAACTTCACTATAAAAAATATGCACTGTTCAAGCATTCATTCAGAAAACAAAAAGTATTGCCACCACATCAAAATAATTAAACTATTTCCAAGATAGAATTCGAAATTCATGTACTTCTTTTTCTTTTTCAGAAAAAATTTTTCATTTAAGAAAGGTGAAAGATTCATGGAATCATTCATAGCTTTAAGACATAGACACTAAACACTAATGATCATGTAATAAAGACAAAAATATAGACAAAACATAAAGCATAGAAACCGAAAACAGAAAAATAAGAACAAGCAAAGTAAAGAACGGGTCCACCTTAGTGACGGCGGCTAGTTCTTCCTCTTGAAGATCCTATGGAGTGCTTTAGCTCCTCTATGTCTCTTCCTTGCCTTTGTTGTTCCTCTCTCATGGCCTTTTGGTCCTCTCTGATTTCATTGAGGATAATGGAGTGCTCTTGGTGCTCCATCCTTAGTTGCTCCATGTTAGAACTCAAGTCTCCTAAAGAGGTGTTGAGTTGCTCCTAATAGCCTTGTGGAGGAAAGTGTATCCCTTAGGGCATCTCAGGGATTTCTTGATGAGAAATTTCCTCATACTCTTGTTGAGGTCCATGAGTGGGCTCTCTTGTTTACTCCATCCTCTTTTTAGTGATGGGCTTGCCCTCTTCAATGAGGATGTCTTCCTCTATGACAATTCCTGCTAAAAATTGCATAGGTTACAGATAAGATGAGGAAAGGCTAACCTTGCCAAAGTGGAGGGCTTGTCCGCCACCTTATATAGTTCTAGAGGTATGATCTCATGAACTTCTACTTCCTCTCCAATCATGATACTATGGATCATGATAGCCCAGTTCACTGTAACTTCAGACCGGTTGCTAGTAGGAATGATAGAGCGTTGGATGAACTCTAACCATCCTCTAGCCACAAGCTTGAGGTCAAGCCTTCTCAGTTGAATCGGCATGCCTTTGGAGTCTCTCTTCCATTGAGCTCCTTCCACACAGATGTCTATGAGGACTTGGTCCAACCTTTGATCAAAGTTGACCCTTCTAGTAAAAGGGTGAGGATCTCCTTGTATCATTGGCAAGTTGAATGCCAACCTCACGGTTTCTGGACTGAAATCTAAGTATTTTCCTCGATCCATTGTGAGCCAATTCTTTGGGTTCGGGTTCATACTTTGATCTGGTTCTTAGTGATCTATGCATTAGCATAGAACTCTTGAACCATTAAGATTCTGACTTGTTGGATGGGGTTGGTGAGAGCTTCCCAACCTCTTCTTCGAACCTCACGTCGGATCTCCAGATATTTACTCTTTTTGAGCATGAAGGGGACCTCGGGGATCACCTTTTTCTTGGCCACAACTTCATAGAAGTGGTCTTGATGGACTTTTGAGACGAATCTCTCCATCTCCCATGACTCGGAGATGGAAGCAATTGCCTTCCCTTTCCTCTTTTCAGAGGTTTCTCCGGCCTTAGGTGCCACTAATGGTTATGGAAAAACAAAAAAAGAGCTTTTTCCCACACTAAACTTAAAAGGTTTGCTCGTCCTCGAGCAAAAGAAGAAAGAAAGAAGGAGAAAAAGAAGAAATAGAGGGGATAGAGGGGTGTTTTGGATTCGGCTAGGGGGGTTTAAGTGTTTATGATGTGTGAAATTGAAGGTGGTAAGGAGGGGTATTTATAGGGTAAGAGAGAGAGAGAGGGAATTTGTGTAAGAGGGGGTTGGGTTTGGGAGGGAAATGTTTTGAATTTGAATGGAGAGGTAGATGGGGTTTTATGATGGGTTTTTGGGGAGTAGTGGATGGATGTGAGTGGTGAAGAGATTGTGGGGAAGAGGGTAGGATTTGATAGGTGAATGGTATTTGGGGAATAGGTATTGATGTGATTGGTCAAGGGTATTTGGAGAAGAGTGTTATGGAAAGGTGTAAAGAGAAGAGAGAGTGAGTTGGGGTAGGTGGGGATCCTGTGGGTCCACAGATCCTGAGGTGTCAAGGAATTCTAGCGTTTAAACGCCCTCTGTGTGCCATTTCTAGCGTTTAACGCCATCTCTGCTACCTTTTCTGGCGTTAAACACCAGTCTGTCTGCCAATTCTGGCGTTTAACGCTAGCCAGACACCAAACACCCTTTTCTGGCGTTAAACGCCAGTCTGTCTGCCAATTCTGGTGTTTAACGCCTAGAATGCTGCCAGACTGGGCGTTAAACGCCCATTCTGCTATCCTTACTGGCGTTTAAATGCCAGTAAGCCTGTCCTCCAGGGTGTGCTATTTTTTATGCTATTTTTGGTTCCGCTTTAATTCTACAGCTATTTTTGTGACTTCATATGATCATCTACCTAACGAAAACATAACATGGCAATGGAAAACGAATGTCTATAAATAAATATAATTAAATAACATTGGGTTGCCTCCCAATAAGCGCTTCTTTAATGCCAATAGCTTGACAGTGAGCTCTTAGAGAGCTTCACAGAGACTCAGAGCTTAATGGTGGCCTCCTAACACCAAACTTAGAAGTTGAGTGTAAGGGCTCTGTTTGACTCTGTATTGAGAGAAGCTTTTCATGCTTCCTCTCCATGGTTACAAAAGAAGCTCCTTGAGCCTTAAACACAAGGTAGTCCTCATTCAATTGAAGGACTAGCTCTCCTCTGTCCACATCAATCACAGGTCTTACTGTGGTTAGGAAGGGTCTTCCAAGGATAATGGATTCATCTTCATCCTTCCCAGTGTTTAGGATTATGAAATCAGCAGGGATGTACAGGCCTTCAACCTTCACTAAGAAATCCTCAACAAGTCCATAAGCCTGTTTCATTGATTTGTCTGCCATCTCTAGTGAGATTCTTGCAGCTTGTACCTCATAGATCCCTAGTTTTTTCATTGCAGAGAGTGGCATGAAGTTTATTCCTGACCCCAGATCACACAGAGCCTTCTCAAAGGTCATGGTGCCTATGGTACAGGGTATTAAGAACTTTCCGGGATCCGGTTTCTTCTAAGATAATTTCAGTTGAACCAAAGCATTCAATTCATTTATGAGTGGTGTGGGAAAATCGTGATCTCAATACTTCTTCGCAACTCTGCACAACTAACCAGCAAGTGCACTGGGTCGTCCAAGTAATACCTTACGTGAGTAAGGGTCGATCCCACGGAGATTGTCGGCTTGAAGCAAGCTATGGTCATCCTTGTAAATCTCAGTCAGGCGGATTCAAATGGTTATGAGGTTTTGACAATTAAAATATAAATAAAATATAAAATAAGATAAAGTTACTTATGTAATTCACTGGTGGGAATTTCAGATAAGCGTATGGAGATGCTTTGTTGCTTCTGAACCTCTGCTTTCCTATTGCCTTCTTCCAACCATGCGTAACTTCCTTCCAGGGCAAGCTGTATGATCCTCTCGGATGAAAACAAATCCATATGCGCTGTCACCACACGGCTAATCATCTGTCGGTTCCCGCTAGCGTCGGAATAGGACCATTGTCCTTTTGCACACTGTCACTGCGCCCAACATTCGCAAGTTTGAAGCTCGTCACAGTCATCCCTTCCCAGATCCTAGTCAGAATACCACAGACAAGGTTTAAACTTTCCGGATCTCAGGAATGCTGCCAATGGTTCTAGCCTATACCACGAAGATACTAATCTCACGGACTCGGTCCGTGTATTAGATATCCAAGAGAGTATACTCCAGCTGTCGTCCAATGACTACGTTGAACATCATGTATACCGTTTTGTGGTTGTCAGGCACGGGATCTTGGCTAAGCGAGTAACGAAGATTGGGTGATTGTCACGGGTCACCCCTTCATTCTGACTTAACTGAATTAAGAACAAGAGTATATCTTAGAAAAGAAGTAGGCATGAATTGAAGGAAAAACAGTAGTAATTGCATTAATTCATGAAGAGCAGCAGAGCTCCACACCTTAATCTATGGGGTGTAAAAACTCCACCGTAGAAAATACATAAGTGAAAGGTCTAGGCATAGCCGTGAGGCCAGCCTCCAAACGTGTACAATGGTCTATGATAACATCAGATTAACCAAAACACAAAAAAAAGGGTTTTAAAAAGTAGTTTTTATACTAAACTAGTAGCCTAGGGTTACAGAAAATGAGTAACTAAGTGTAGATAGTGCAGAAATCCACTTCCAGAGCCTACTTAGTGTGTGCTTGGGATGAGCATTGAAGCTTTCACGTGCATAGGCTGTTCCTGGAGTTAAACGCCAGCTTTGGTGCCAGTTTGGGCGTTTAACTCCAATTCTGGTGCCAGTTTGGGCGTTTTACACCAAGATATTTTAGGCTGACTTTGAACGTCAGTTTGGGCCATCAAATCTCGAGCAAAGTATAGACTATTATATATTTCTGGAAAGCTCAGGATGTCTAATTTCCAACGCAATTGAGAGCATGCCAATTGGTCTTCTGTAGCTCTAGAAAATCCACTTTGAGTACAGAAGGGTCAGAATCCAACAGCATCTGCAGTCCTTTTTCAGCCTCTGAATTAGATTTTTGCTCAGGTCCCTCAATTTCAGCCAGAAAATACCTGAAATCATAGAAAAACACATAAACTCATAGTAAAGTCCAGAAATGTGATTTTTGAATAAAAACTAATAAAAATATAATAAAAAGTAACTAAAACATACTAAAAACTATGTAAAAACAATGCCAAAAAAGGTATAAATTATCCGCTCATCACAACACCAAACTTAAATTGTTGCTTGTCCCCAAGCAACTAAAAACAAAATAGGATAAAAGAAGAGAATATACAATGAATTCCAAACTTATCAATGAACTTAGTTCCAATTAGATGAGCGGGACTTATAGCCTTTTTGCTTCTGAACAGTTTTGGCATCTCACTTTATCCTTTGAAGTTCAGAATGATTGGCTTCCATAGGAACTTAGAATTCAGATAGTGTTATTGATTCTCCTATTTCAGTATGTTGATTCTTGAACACAGATACTTTATGAGTCTTGACCGTGACCCTAAGCATTTTGTTTTCTAGTATTACCACCGGATACTTAAATGCCACAGACACATAACTGGGTGAACCTTTTCAGATTGTGACTCAGCTTTGCTAGAGTCCCTAGTTAGAGGTGCCCAGAGCTCTTAAGCACACTCTTTTTACTTTGGACCACAAATTTAACCGCTCAGTCTCAAGCTTTCACTTGACACCTTCACGCCACAAGCACATGGTTAGGGACAGCTTGGTTTAGCCGCTTAGGCCAGGATTTCATTCCTGTGGGCCCTCCTATCCATTAATGCTCAAAGCCTTGGATCCTTTTTACCCTTGCCTTTTGGTTTAAAGGGCTATTGCCTTTTTCTGCTTGCTTTTTTTTTTTTTTGCAAGCTTTGTCTATTCATTGCTTTTTCTTACTTCAAGAATCAATTTCATGATTTTTCAGATTATCAAATAACATTTCTCCTTTTTCTTTATTCTTTCAAGAGCCAACAATTTTAACATTCATAAACAACAAATTCAAAAATATGCACTGTTCAAGCATTCATTCAGAAAACAAAAAGTATTGCCACCACATCAAAATAATTAAGCTAACTTCAAGATAAAATTCGAAACCATGCACTTCTTATTCTTTTGCAATTAAAACATTTTTCATTTAAGAAAGGTGATGAATTCATAGGACATTCATAGCTTTAAGACATAAACACTAGACACTAATGATCATGTAAGAAAGACACAGACATAGACAAAACATAAAGCATAATTTTCAAAAAACAGAAAAAAAATAAGAACAAGGAAATTAAAGAACGGGTCCACCTTAGTGATGGCGGCTAGTTCTTCCTCTTGAAGATCTTATGGAGTGCTTGAGCTCCTCTATGTATCTTTCTTGCCTTTGTTGCTCCTCTCTCCTGGCTCTTTGGTCTTTTCTAATTTCATGGAGGAGGATGGAATGCTCTTGGTGCTCCATCCTTAGTTGTCCCATGTTGGAACTCAATTCTCCTAGGGAGGTGTTGATTTGCTTCCAATAGTTTTGTGGAGGAAAATGCATCCCTTGAGGTATCTCAGGGATTTCATGATGAGGAATTTTCTCATGCTCTTGTTGAGGTCCATAAGTGGGCTCTCTTGTTTGCTCCATCCTTTTCTTAGTGATGGGCTTGTCCTCTTCAATGAACTTCAGACCAGTTGCTAGTAGGAATGATAGAGCGTTAGATGAACTCCAACCATCCCTTAGCCACGGGTTTGAGGTCAAGCCTTCTTAGTTGAACCGGCTTGCCTTTTGAATCTCTCTTCCATTGAGCGCCTTCCACACAAATGTCCCTAAGGACTTGGTCCAACCTTTGATCAAAGTTGACCCTTCTAGTGAAAGGGTGAGGATCTCCTTGCATCATTGGCAAGTTGAATGCTAACCTCACATTTTCCGGACTAAAATCCAAGTAGTTCCCCCGAACCATTGTGAGCCAATTCTTTGGGTTCGGGTTCACATTTTGGTCATGGTTCTTAGTGATCCATGCATTGGCATGGAGCTCTTGAACTATTAAGATCCCGATTTGTTGAATGGGGTTGGTGAGAATTTCCCAACCTCTTCTTCGAATCTCATGTCGGATCCCGGATATTCACTCTTTTTTAGCTTGAAGGGGACCTTGGGGATCACCTTTTTCTTGGCCACAACTTCATAGAAGTGGTCTTGATGGACCTTTGAAATAAATCTCTCCATCTCCCATGACTCGGAGGTGGAAGCAATTGTCTTCCCTTTCCTCTTTCTAGAGGTTTCTCCGGCCTTAGGTGTCATTAGTGGTTATGGAAAACAAAAGCTTTAGCTTTTCCCACACCAAACTTAGAATGGTTGCTTGTCCTCGAGCAAAAAAGAAGAAAAAAAGGAGTAGAAGAAGAAGAAATGGAGGAGATAGAGGGGGTGTGAATTTGGCCAAGGGGGTAGTAATGTGTATGTTGTGTGAAGATGAAGGTGGTAAGGAGGGGTATTTATAGGGTAAGGGAGAGAGGGTAGCCATGTATGAGGGGTTGGGTTTGGGAGGGAAATGGTTTGAATTTGAATGGTGAGGTAGGTGGGGTTTAATGATGGATGGGTGTGAGTGGTGAAGAGGTTGTGGGAAAGAGGGTAGGATTTAATAGGTGAGGGGTGTTTGGGGAAGAGGTTTTGATAGGATTGGTCAAGGGTGTTTGGGGAAGAGTATTATGGAAAGGTGTAAAGAGGAGAGAAGAAGAGGTGGGGTAGGTGGAGATCCTGTGGGGTCCACAGATCCTGAGGTGTCAAGGAATTCGAGTCCCTGCACCATTCTGGCATTTAAACGCCCATTATGTGCCAAATTTGGTGTTTAACGCCAGCTCTGCTACCTTTCCTGGCATTAAATGCCAGTCTGCTGCCCATTTCTGGCGTTAAACGCCAGCCAGATGCCCATTTCTGGCGTTAAACGCCAGCCAGATGCCCATTTCTGGCGTTTAACGCCAGCCAGATGCCAGATAGCCCTTTCTGGCGTTAAACGCCCAGAGTGCTACCCATTCTGGCGTTTAACGCCCAGAATGCTGCCAGGCTGGGCGTTAAACATCCATTCTGCTATCTTTACTGGCGTTTAAGCGCCAGTAAGTCTGTCCTCCAGGGTGTGCTATTTTTAATGTTGTTTTTCATTCTGTTTTTGATTTTTTTTGTTGTTTTTGTGACTTCACATGATCATCAACCTAAAGAAAACATCAAATAGCAATGGAAAATAATTAAATATAATTAAATAACATTGGATTGCCTCCTAACAAGTACTTCTTTAATGTCAATAGCTTGACAGTGAGCTCTTAGAGAGCTTCACAGAGATTTAGAGCTTGATGATGGCCTCCCAACACCAAACGTAGAAGTTGAGTGTGGGGGCTCTGTTTGACTCTGTATTGAGAGAAGCTTTTCATGCTTTCTCTCCATGGTTACAGAAGAAGATCCTTGAGCCTTAAACACAAGGTAGTCCTGCTTCAATTGAAGGACTAGCTCTCCTCTGTCCACATCAATCACAGCTCTTGCTGTGGCTAGGAAGGGTCTTCCAAGGATGATGGAGTCATCCTCTTCCTTCCCAGTATCTAGGATTATGAAATCAGCAGGGATGTACAGGCCTTCAACCTTCACCAAGACATCCTCTACAAGTCCATAAGCCTGTTTCCTTGAATTGTCTTCCATCTCTAGTGAGATTCTTGTAGCTTGCACCTCAAAGATCTCTAGTTTCTCCATTACAGAGAGGGGCATGAGGTTTATCACTGATCCCAAGTCACACAGAGCCTTCTCAAAGGTTATGGTGCCTATGGTACAAGGTATTAAGAAATTTTCAGGATCCTGTTTCTTCTGAGGTAATTTCAGTTGAAACAGATTATTTAGTTCATTAATGAGCAATGGGGTTTCATCATCCCAAGTCTCATTACCAAATAACTTGGCATTCACCTTCATGATTGCTCCTAGATATTGAGCAACTTGCTCCTCAATAATATCTTCATTCTCTTCAGAGGAAGAATACTCATCAGAGCTCATGAATGGCAACAGTAAGTTCAGTGGAATCTCTATGGTCTCTATATGAGCCTCAGATTCCTTTGGTTCCTCATTAGGGAACTCCTTGGAGGCCAGTGGACATCCATTGAGGTCTTCCTCACTGGAAATCACTGCCTTTTTTTCCTCATTAGGTTCGGCCATGTTGGTTATATTTATGGCCTTGCACTCTCTTTTTGGATTCTCTTCTGTATTGCTTGGGAGAGTACTGGGAGGGAGTTTAGTAACTCTTTTACTCAGCTGACCCACTTCTTCCTCCAAATTTCTAATGGAGGACCTTGCTTCAATCATAAAACTGAGAGTGGTCTTAGATAGATCAGAGACTACAGTTGCTAAGTCAGAGTGGCTCTGCTTAGAATTCTCTGTCTGTTGCTGAGAAGATGATGGAAAAGGTTTGCTATTGCCAAACCTATTTCTCCCACCATTATTGTTACTGAAGCCTTGATTAGGCTTCTGTTGATCCTTCCATGAGAAATTTGGATGATTCCTCCATGAAGGATTATAGGTGTTTCCATAGGATTCTCCCATGTAATTCACCTCTTCCATTCCAGGATTCTCAGGATCATAAGCTTCTTCTTCAGAGGAAGCTTCCTTAGTACTGTCTATTGCAGCTTGAATTCCAGACAGACTCTGAGAAATTATATTGACTTGCTGAGTCAATATTTTGTTCTGAGCCAATATTGCATTCAGAGTATCAATCTCAAGAACTCCTTTCTTCTGAGTTGTCCCATTATTCACATCATTTCTTTCAGAAGTGTACATGAACTGGTTATTTGCAACCATTTCAACGAGTTCCTGGGCTTCTGCAGGTATCTTCTTCAGATGAAGAGATCATCCAGCAGAGTGGTTCAATGACATCTTGGACAATTCAGACAGACCATCATAGAATATACATATGATGCTCCATTCTGAAAACATGTCAGAAGGACACTTTCTGATCAATTGCTTGTATCTTTCCCAAGCTTCATAGAGGGATTCACCTTCCTTCTGTCTGAAGGTTTGGACTTCCACTCTAAGCTTGCTCAACTTCTGAGGTGGAAAGAATTTGGCCAAGAAGGCATTGACTAATTTTTTCCAAGAGTTCAGGCTATCTTTAGGTTGTGAGTCCAACCATGCCCTAGCTCTGTCTCTTACAGCAAAGAGAAAAAGCATAAGTCTGTAGACCTCGGGATTAACTCCATTGGTCTTAATAGTGTCACAGATTTGCAAGAATTCAGCTAAAAACTGATGAGGATCTTCCAATGGAAGTCCATGAAACTTGCAATTCTGTTGCATTAGAGAAACTAATTAAGGCTTAAGCTCAAAGTTGTTTGCTCCAATTACAGGAATTGAGATGCTTCTTCCACAGAAGTCAGAAGAGGGTGCAATAAAGTCACCAAGCATCTTCCTTACATCTCCACCATTGTTGTTGGGTTCGGCCATCTCTTCTTCTTTTTCAAAAAATTCTGTCAGGTCCTCTCTAGAGTGTTGTGCTTTAGCTTCTCTTAGCTTCCTCTTTAGAGTCCTTTCAGGTTCCGGATCAGCTTCAACAAGAATGTTCTTATCCTTGTTCCTGCTCATATGAAAAAGAAGAGAATAGAAAAGAAGAGGAATCCTCTATGTCACAGTATAGAAATTTCTTTATGTGAGTAGAAGAATAGAAGAGTAGAATGAAGAAGAGAGAAGATGAAGAATTCGAACACAGAGAGGGAGAGAGGGTTCGAATTATAAGAAGAAGAGAAGTGTTAGTAAATAAATAGAAAGAGATGAGAGAGAGAGAGAGAGAGAGAGAGAGAGAGAGAGAGAGAATTTTAAATTAAAATAAAAGGAAAATATTTTTGTTTTTATTTTAATTATTGGTTAGTATTCGAAATTTAAAAAGAGAAATAAAATAAAATTAAAATTTAAAACAATTAGTTAATTTAAAAATAATTTTGAAAAGGTGGTGAGGAGTTTTCAAAAATTAAAGAGAGAAAAGTAGTTAGGTGGTTTTGAAAAAGATAAGAAATAGTAAATTTTTAAAATCAAACAAAAAGTCAAGTAGTTAATTGAAAAAGATTTGAAAATCAATTTTGAAAAGATAAGAAGTTCTAAAAAGATTTTGAAATTAAGTTTTGAAAAAGATATGATTGAAATTTGTTTTGAAAAATATTTGAAAAAGAAATTAAAAAGATTTGATTTTTAAAATTGAAGTTGATTATTTGACTAATAAGAAACTAAAAGATATGATTTTAGAATTTAAAGCTTGAACCTTTCTTAATAGGCAAGTAACAACTTGAGACTTTTGAATCAAAATATTAAATGTTAGCAAATATTTTGAAAATTATGAAGTAAAATTAAGAAAAATATTTTAAAAATCAATTTTAAAAGTTTTCAAAAATATATAAAAAAATGAAAAAAGTTTGATTTTTGAAAAAGATTTGAAATAGATAGAATTTTTAATTTGAAATTTTGACTTGACTAACAAGAAACAACTAAATTTTAAAATTTTTGATTAAATCAATTCAAATATTCGAAATTTATGAGTAAAACGAGGGAAAGATATTATTTTTTATTTTTGAATTTTTAATGAGGAGAGAGAAAAATACAAAAATGAAACAAAACATAAAAAATTTAAGATCAAAACAAAAATGCATGCAAGAACACTTTGAATGTCAAGATGAACACCAAGAACGCTTTGAATGTCAAGATGAACACCAAGAACTTATTTTTGAAAAATTTTTAAGAAAAGAAACACATGCAAGACACCAAACTTAAAAATTTTTAAACTTTAGACAATAAGAATTCAAAAATGCATATGAAAAATAAGAAAAGATACAAAACAAGAAAAACACAAGATCAAACAAAGACAGTCATCAAGAACAACTTGAAGATCATGAAGAACACATGCATGAATTTTTCAAAAATTTAAAGAAAGATTAAAAAGATGCAATTGACACCAAACTTAAAATTTGACACAAGACTTAAACATGAAATTTTTGGTTTTTATGATTTTATTAATTTTTTTTGGGATTTTTCGAAAATTAATCAGGAAAAGAAAATAAAGAAATTCAAATTTTTTAATAAGAATTCCAGGAATCATGCAATGTTAGTCTAAAGCTTCGGTCCAAAAATTTAGACATGGCTTAATAGCCAGCCAAGCTTTATGTGAAAGCTTTGGTCCAAAAGATTAGACATGGCCAATGGCCAGCCAAGCTTCAGCAGAGCATTACATACAACAACCAAATTGATGGGAATAAAAAAGCTCCTGCAATGATAAGTGAAAGCCTCGGTCCAAAAGAATTTAGACATGGCTTAACAGCCAGCCAGGCTTCAACAGATCATGATGAAACTCTAGAATTCATTCTTAAAAATTCTGAAGAACAAAATAAAATTTTTTGAATTTTTCGAAAATAAAAAGGTTGAAAATAAAATAAAATTACCTAATCTGAGCAACAAGATGAACCGTCAGTTGTCCAAACTCGAACAATCCCCGGCAACGGCGCCAAAAACTTGGTTGGCGAAATCGTGATCTCAACACTTCTTCACAACTCCGCACAACTAACCAGCAAGTGCACTGGGTCGTCCAAGTAATACCTTACGTGAGTAAGGATCGATCCCACAGAGATTGTCGGCTTGAAGCAAGCTATGGTCATCCTTGTAAATCTCAGTCAGGCGGATTCAAATGGTTATGAGGTTTTGACAATTAAAATATAAATAAAATATAAAATAAGATAAACTTACTTATGTAATTCACTGGTGGGAATTTTAGATAAGCGTATGGAGATGCTTTGTTGCTTCTGAACCTCTGCTTTCCTATTGCCTTCTTCCAACCATGCGTAACTTCCTTCCATGGCAAGCTGTATGATCCTCTCGGATGAAAACAAATCCATATGCGCTGTCACCGCACGACTAATCATCTGTCGGTTCCCGCTAGCGTCGGAATATGACCATTGTCCTTTTGCACACTGTCACTGCGCCCAACATTCGCAAGTTTGAAGCTCGTCACAGTCATCCCTTCCCAGATCCTACTCGAAATACCACAGACAAGGTTTAGACTTTCCAGATCTCAGGAATGCTGCCAATGGTTCTAGCCTATACCACGAAGATACTAATCTCATGGACTCGGTCAGTGTATTAGATATCCAAGAGAGTATACTCCAGCTGTCGTCCAATGACTACGTTGAACATCATGTAGACCGTTTTGTGGTTGTCAGGCACGCGATCTTGGCTAAGCGAGTAACGAAGATTGGGTGATTGTCACGGGTCACCCCTTCATTCTGACTTAACTGAATTAAGAACAAGAGTATATCTTGGAAAAGAAGTAGGCGTGAATTGAAGGAAAAATAGTAGTAATTGCATTAATTCATGAAGAGCAGCAGAGCTCCACACCTTAATCTATGGGGTGTAGAAACTCCACCGTCAAAAATACATAAGTGAAAGGTCTAGGCATGGCCGTGAGGCCAGCCTTCAAACGTGTACAATGATCTATGATAACATCAGATTAACCAAAACACAAATGTAAATCATGTTGCTTGTATGCGAAGTTTGTATTCGTAGGTTTTGATGAATGACAAACCAACAAAAGACATGAAAGAATTGGTGAAAAGCTTGATCAATTTATTTGAGTTGGTGTCTATTGGAAAGTAAAAGCTCCTTATAAATGCTTAGCAATTGAGTTAAGCTCTTGGAAAAATACTAGTACAATAACACCTTTGTATATTGTCTTTAACTTTCGCAAAAAGATTCATTGTTGTTGCAATACTCAATTCACCCCCCCCCTCTTGAGTAATTGTGCATAGGTTCTACAACAAAAAATGGGTTTTAAAAAGTAGTTTTTATACAAAATTAGTAGCCTAGAGTTACAGAAAATGAGTAACTAAGTACAGATAGTGCAGAAATCCACTTCCGGGGCTCACTTGGTGTGTGCTTGGGCTGAGCATTGAAGCTTTCACGTGCATATGCTGTTTCTGGAGTGAAACACCAGCTTTGGTGCCAGTTTGGGCGTTTAACTCCAATTCTGGTGCCAGTTTGGGCGTTTTACGCCAAGATGTTTTAGGCTGACTTTAAACGTTAGTTTGGGCCATCAAATCTCGAGCAAAGTATGAACTATTATATATTGCTGCAAAACCCAGGATGTCTACTTTCCAACGCAATTGAGAGCGCGCCAATTGGGCTTCTATAGCTCCAGAAAATCCACTTTGAGTATAGAAGAGCCAGAATCCAACAGCATCTGCAGTCCTTTTTCAGCCTCTGAATCAGATTTTTGCTCAGGTCCCTCAATTTCAGCCAGAAAATACCTGAAATCACAGAAAAACACACAAACTCATAGTAAAATCCAGAAATGTGATTTTTGAATAAAAACTAATAAAAATATAATAAAAAGTAACTAAAACATACTAAAAACTATGTAAAAACAATGCCAAAAAGGGTATAAATTATTCACTCATCAATGAGAAATGGAGGTTCATCCTCCTAAGTCTCATTACCAAATAACTTGGCATTCAGCTTCATGATTGCTCCTAGATACTGAGCTACTTGCTCTTCAACAATATCTTCATCTTCTTCAGAGGAAGAATACTCATCAGAGCTCATGAATGGCAACAGTAAGTTCAGTGGAATCTCTATGGTCTCTGTATAAGCCTCAGATTCCTTTGGTTTCTCAGGAGGAAACTCCTTAGTGGTCAGTGGATGTCCATTGAGGTCTTCCTCACTGGAAATCACTGCCTCTTCCTCCTCTATAGGTTCGGCCACTTTGGGTATATTTATGGCCTTGCACTCTCTTTTGGGATTCTCTTCTGTATTGCTTGGGAGAGTACTAGAAGGAGTTTCAGTAACTCTTTTACTCAGTTGACCCACTTGTGCCTCCAAATTTCTGATGGAGGACCTTGTTTCAGTCATGAAACTGAGAGTGGTCTTAGATAGATCAGAGACTATGGTTGCTAAGTCAGAGAGGCTCTGCTTTAAATTCTCTGTTTGTTGTTGAGAAGATGATGGAAAAGGCTTGCTGTTGCCAAATCGAATTTTCCTATCATTATTATTATTGAAGCCTTGATTAGGCTTCTGCTGATCCTTTCATGAGAAATTAGGATGATTCCTCCATGAAGGATTGTAAGTGTTTCCATAGGATTCTCCCATGTAATTCACCTCTTCCATTGCAGGATTCTCAGGGTCATAAGTTTCTCCTTCAGAGGAGGCTTCTTTAGTACTGTCGGATGTAGCTTGTAATCCAGTCAGATTCTGAGAAATCATATTGACTTGCTGAGTCAATATTTTATTCTGAGCCAATATGGCATTCAGAGTATCAATCTCAAGAACTCCTTTCTTCTGAGTCATCCCATTATTCACAGGATTTCTTTCAGAAGTATACATGAATGGTTATTTGCAACCATTTCAATGAGTTACTGCGCTTCTGCAGGGGTTTTCTTCAGATGAAGAGATCCACCAGCAGAGTGGTCCAATGACATCTTGGACAATTCAGACAGACCATCGTAGAATATACATACGATGCTCCATTCTGAAAGCGTGTCAGAAGAACACCTTCTGATCAATTGCTTGTATCTTTCCCAAGCTTCATAGAGGGATTCACCTTCCTTCTGTCTGAAGGTTTGGACTTCCACTCTAAGCTTGCTCATCTTTTGAGGTGGAAAAAATTTGGCCAAGAAAGCATTGACCAACTTTTTCCAAGAGTTCAGGCTTTCTTTAGGTTGTGAGTCCAACCATATCCTAGCTCTGTCTCTTACAGCAAAGGGAAAAAGCATAAGTATGTAGACCTCGGGATTAACCCCATTGGTCTTAACAGTATCACAGATTTGCAAGAATTCAGCTAAAAACTGATGAGGATCTTTCAATGGAAGTCCATAAAACTTGCAATTCTGCTGCATCAGAGAAACTAATTGAGGTTTGAACTCAAAGTTATTTGCTTCAATTGCAGGAATTTAGATGCTTCTTCCATAGAAGTCGGAAGTTGGTGCAGTAAAGTCACTAAGCACCTTCCTTGCATCTCCACCATTGTTGTTGGGTTCGGCTGCAATGTCTACTTCTTTTTCAAAAATTTCTGTAAGGTCCTCTCCAGAGTGTTGTGCTTTAGCTTCTCTTAGCTTCCTCTTCAGAGTCCTTTCAGGTTCAGGATCAGCTTCAATAAGAATGTCCTTATCCTTGTTCCTGCACATATGAAAAAGAAAAGAACAGAAAAGAAGAGAAATCCTCTATGTCACAGTATAGAGATTCCTTTATGTGAGTATAAGAATAGAAGAATAGAAGAATGAGAAGAGAGAGGAGATGAGTAATTCGAACAGAGAGAAGAGGGAGGGGTTCGAATTATGGGTAGAAGAGAAGTGTTAGTAATTAAATAAATAAATAGAAATAGATGAGAGAGAGAGTATTCAAATTTTAAGAAGAGGGAAAAGAAAAATATTTTTATTTTTATTTTAATTATAAGTTAGAATTTGAAATTTAAGAAAAGAAATAAAAGCAAATTGAAAACTGGATAAATTAATTAATTAAAAAGATTTTTGAAAAATTTGTTAGTTAGTTTTCGAAATTAATGAGAGAGAAAAGTAGTTAGGTGGTTTTGAAAAAGATAAGAAATAGTAAAATTTTTAAAATTAAAACAAACAAGTCAAGTGGTTAATTGAAAAAGATTTGAAAATAAATTTTGAAAAGATAAGAAGTTAGAAAAAGATTTTGAAATTAAGTTTTGAAAAAGATATGATTGAAATTTATTTTGAAAAGTAATTGAAAAAGGAAATTAAAAAGATATGATTTTTAAAATTAAAGTTGATGACTTGACTAATAAGAAACTAAAAGATATGATTCTAGAACTTAAAGATTGAACCTTTCTTAATAGGAAAGTGACAAACTTGAAATTTTTTAATCAAAACATTAATTGTTAGTAAAGTTTTCAAAAATGTGAAATAAAAATAAGAAAAAGATTTTGAAAATTTATTTAAGAAATTCGAAAATATTAAGAAGAAAAATGAAAAAGATTTGATTTTTGAAAAAGATTTGAAAAGATAAAGTTTTTAAATTAAAATTTTGACTTCACTAACAAGAAACAACTAAATTTTAAAATTTTTTTACTAAGTCAACCCAAAATTTCGAAATTTATGAGTAAAATAAGAGAAAGATATTATTTTTAAATTTTTTGAATTAATGAAGAAAGAGAAAAACAACAAAATGATACAAGACATAAGAATTTAAGATTAAAACAAATAATGCATGCAAGAACACTTTGAATGTCAAGATGAACACCAAGAACACTTTGAAGATCAT
The DNA here is from genome assembly GCF_000816755.2 of Arachis ipaensis. Lineage (NCBI taxonomy): Eukaryota > Viridiplantae > Streptophyta > Magnoliopsida > Fabales > Fabaceae > Arachis > Arachis ipaensis. The sequence goes on from NC_029787.2 coordinate 109,623,806, forward strand.
GATGAACATCAAGAACATATTTTTGAAAATTTTTAAGAAAAGAAACACATGCAAGACACCAAACTTAAAAATTTTTAATGTTTAGACACTATAAATTTGAAAATGCATATGAAAAACAACAAAAAGCACAAAACAAGAAAATCACAAGATTAAACAAAGAAAATCATCAAGAACAACTTGAAGATCAAAGATGAACACAATGCATGAATTTTCGAAAATCTAAGAAAAATTAAAAACATGCAATTGACACCAAACTTAAAATTTGACACTAGACTCAAACAAGAAACACAAATTTTTTTTTTTTTGGTTTTATGATTTTATTAATTTTTTTTGTATTTTTTTAAAATTATTTTGGAAAAAGAAAATAAAGAAATTCAAAATTTTTAATAAGAATTCCAGGATTCATGCAATGTTAGTCTAAAGCTTTGGTCCAAAAGAATTAGACATGGCCACATGGCCAGCCAAGCTTTAGCATAACAAATACAGACATGTCATTTCTACAATGAAAAGTGAAAACCTCAGTCCAAAAGATTAGACATGGCTTAACAGCCAGCCAGGCTTCAAGATATCTCATGAAGCTCTAGAGTTCATTCTTAAAAATTTTGAAGAACATTTTTCGAAAACTATAAGAATTTTTTTTCTTTTTTCGAAAATAAAAATAAAAAGCTTAAACATAAAATAAAATTACCCAATCTAAGCAACAAGATGAACCGTCAGTTGTTCAAAATCGAACAATCCCCAGCAACGGCGCCAAAAACTTGGTGCACGAAATTGTGATCACACTTTTCACAACTCCGCACAACTAACCAGCAAGTGCACTGGGTCGTCCAAGTAATAAACCTTACGCGAGTAAGGGTCGATCCCACGAAGATTGCCGGCTTGAAGCAAGCTATGGTCATCCTGTAAATCTTAGTCAGGCGGATTCAATTGGTTATGAGTTTTGATAATTAAAAGATAAATAAAACGTAAAATAAAATAAAGATACTTATGTAAATTGATGAGCGGATAATTTATACGCTTTTTGGTATTGTTTTTAGTATGTTTTTAGTATATTTTAGTTAGTTTTTATTATATTTTTATTAGTTTTTATTTAAAATTTACTTTTCTGGACTTTACTATGAGTTTGTGTGTTTTTCTGTGATTTCAGGTATTTTCTAGCTGAAATTGAGGGACCTGAGCAAAAATCTGATTCAGAGGCTGAAAAAGGACTGCAGATGCTGTTGGATTCTGACTTCCCTGCATTCGAAGTAGATTTTCTGGAGCTACAGAAGTCCAATTGGCACGCTCTTAATTGCGTTGGAAAGTAGACATCCTGGGCTTTCCAGCAATATATAATAGTCCATACTTTGCCTAAGATTTGATGGCCCAAACCGGCGTTCCAAGTCAGCTCAAGAATTCTGGCGTTTAACTCCAGAACTGGCACAAAAGCTGGAGTTAAACGCCCAAAATGGCACAAAAGCTGGCGTTTAACTCCAAGAAAAGTCTCTACACATGAAAGCTTCAATGCTCAGCCCAAGCACACACCAAGTGGGTCCCGGAAGTGGATTTTTACACTAAACACCCTAGCTTACTCATTTTCTGTAACCCTAGGTCACCAGTTTACTATAAAAACTACTTTTAGTAATTCATATTGTACCTCATGACACTTTACACATTTCATATTGTATTCTCTACGGCATGAGTCTCTAAACCCCATTATTGGGGGTGAGGAGCTCTGCTGTTCTTCATGAATTAATGCAATTACTACTGTTTTCCATTCTATCACGCTTGCTTCTATTCTAAGATATTCATTCGCACTTCAACCTGATGAATGTGATGATCCGTGACACTCATCATCATTCTCACCTATGAACGCGTGCCTGACAACCACCTCCGTTCTACTTTAGATTGAATGCATATCTCTTAGCCTCATGATTCAGATCAGAGTCTTCGTGGTATAAGCTAGAACTATTGGCGGCCATTCCTGAGATCCGAAACGTCTAAACCTTGTCTGTGGTATTCTGAGTAGGATCTGGGAAGGGATGACTATTGTAATTTCGTGCACCAAGTTTTTGGCACCGTTGCCGGGGATTGTTCAAGTTTGGACAACTGACGGTTTATCTTGTTGCTTAGATTAGGAATAAATTATTTTTGTTAGTTTAGAGTCTTTTATTTGAGTTTAGTTTTATATTTTAAGTTTGGTGTCAATTGCATGCTTTTATTTTCTTTTAATTTTTCGAAATTGCATGTCCTCGGTTCTTTCTTGATTTTTAAAAATTCTAAGTTTGGTGTCTTCTTTGTGTTTTCCTTTAATTTTTCAAAAATTTTTGTTTGATTCTCTAAAAATTTTAAGTTTGGTGTGTTTTTGTGCTTTTATTTACTTAAAAAATTTTCAAAAATTTGTTCTTGGTATTCATCTTGATCTTCAAAGTGTTTTTGGTGTTAATCTTGACATTCAAAGTTTTCTTGTTTGGTCTTTGTGTTTGATCTAAAATTTCTAAGTTTAGTGTCATTTTGTTGTTTTTCTCTTTCCGCATTAAATTTCAAAAATAAAAAAAATATCCTTTCCTTATTTTACTCATAAATTTCGAAATTTTGCATTAATTTAGTCAAAGATTTTCAAAATCATATCTTTTTTTTTAGTCAAGTCAATATTCTAATTTCAAAAATTGATCTTTTCAAATCTTTTTCAAAAATCAAATCTTTTTAATTTCTTCAATCATATCTTTTTATTTTATTTGCAATCATATCTTCTCATTCATATCTTTTTCAAAATAATTTTCAATCATATCTTTTTAATTGCTAATTTCAAAATCTTTTTAATTAATTAATTAATTTAGTTTTCAATTTGCTTTTATTTTATTTCCTTTTTTTTTGAAACTTTATTTTATTTTCCATTTATTTTACTTTATTTTATTCGGTTAATTTTAATTAAAATAAAATAAAAACAAAAATATATTTTATTTGCAATCCACATCATCTCCCTTTCTCCATCATGGACCTAAGTGGAAGTGAACAGTCCAGAAGGACTCTGGGGTCATATGCTAACCCCATTACAGCTGCATATGGGAGTAGCATCTGTATACCTCCCATCAAAGCAAGCAGCTTTGAGCTAAATCCTCAGCTCATTATCATGGTGCATCAAAATTGTCAGTATTCCGGTCTTCCACAGGAAGAACCCACTGAGTTTCTGGCACAGTTCTTACAAATTGCTGACACAGTACGTGATAAAGAAGTGGATCAGAATGTCTACAGATTATTATTGTTTCCATTTACTGTAAAAGATCAAGCTAAGAGGTGGTTAAATAACCAACCCACAGCAAGCATAAAAATATGGAGACAATTAACAGACAAATTCTTGAATCAATTTTACCCTCCAAAAAGGATGACACAGCTAAGGCTGGACATCCAAGGCTTTAAACAAGAGGATCATGAATCCCTTTATAATGCCTGGGAAAGGTACAAAGGGATGCTAAGAAAATGCCCCTCTGAAATGTTTTCAGAGTGGGTATAGTTAGACATCTTCTACTATGGGCTTACAGAAAAAGCTCATATGTCCCTAGACCACTCAGCTGGTGGATCTATACACATGAGAAAAACAATTGAAGAAGCTCAAGAGCTCATAGATACAGTTGCTAGAAATCAACATCTGTACTCAAATAGTGTGTCCTCCATAAAAGAAGAGGTTATGGCAGTAACTACTGATCCCAATCCTCAAGAACAGATTGTTGAACTTAATCAGCAATTACTCCTTATGACAAAACAATTAGCAGAATTCAAAGAGATGCTCCAAGACACTAAAAATGCTAACAAGAATATAGAAGCACAATTGAATCAGACAAGACAGCAGCTATCTAAACAGATAACAGAAGAATGCCAAGCTGTCCAACTAAGGAGCGGGAAGACATTGAATAACTCAGCTCAAAATAGCAAAAAGTCAAGAAAGAAACAAATGACAGAGGATGACCAAACCACTACCCAAGATCCCTCTGAGGACATCAAGAGCCCAGAGAGGAATAACTCTGGCGTTCAAACGCCAGAAAAGGGGGAAAAGTTGGCATTAAACGCCCATTCCTTGCCCAGTTCCGGCGTTCAAACGCCAGAAAAGGGTGGGAAGTTGGCGTTAAACGGCCATCCAGCACCCAATCCTGGCGTTCAAATGCCAATGAGGAATCAGACACCTGCAAGTGCTGATAGTAACCCCTCTAAGAAGGCTTCTCCAACCACTTCTGTAGGAAATAAACCTGCAGCAACTAAGGTTGAAGAATATAAAGCCAAGATGCCTTATCCTCAGAAACTCCGCCAAGCGGAACAGGATAAACAATTTGCCCGCTTTGTAGACTATCTCAGGACTCTTGAGATAAAGATCCCGTTTGCAGAGGCACTTGAGCAAATACCCTCTTATGCTAAGTTCATGAAAGAGATCTTAAGTCCTAAGAAGGATTGGAGAGAAACTGAAAATGTGTTTCTCACTGAAGAATGCAGTGCAGTCATTCTAAAAAGCTTACCAGAAAAGCTTCAAGATCCAGGAAGCTTTATGATACCATGCACATTAGAGGGTGCTTGCACCAAGACAGCTCTATGTGACCTTGGAACAAGTATCAACCTAATACCTGCATCCATTATCAGAAAGCTTGGGTTGACTGAAGAAGTCAAACCAACCAGGATATGTCTTCAATTTGCTGATGGCTCCATTAAATATCCATCAGGCATCATTGAGGACATGATTGTCAAGGTTGGGCCATTAGCCTTTCCCACTGACTTTGTAGTGCTGGAAATGGAGGAGCACAAGAGTACAACTCTCATTCTAGGAAGACCTTTCCTAGCAACTGGACGAACTCTTATTAATGTACAAAAAGGGGAAGTGACCCTGAGAGTCAATGAGGATTAGTTCAAGTTAAATGTTGTCAAAGCTATGCAGCATCCAGACACAGTAAATGACTGCATGAGCACTGATATTATTGACTCTTTGGTGGAAGAGATCAATATGACTGAGAGTCTTGAATCAGAGCTAGAGGACATCTTTAAAGATGTTCAGCCTGATTTGGAGGAACCAGAGGAAATAAAAGAACCTCTAAAAATCCCTCAGGAAGAGGAGAAACCTCCTAAACCAGAGCTCAAACCACTACTACCATCCCTGAAATATGCATTTCTGGGAGAGGGTGACACTTTTCTAGTGATCATAAGCTCTGCTTTAAATCCATAGGAAGAGAAAGCATTAATTCAAGTGCTAAGGACACACAAGACAACTCTTGAGTGGTCCATAAGTGACCTTAAGGGCATTAGCCCAGCAAGATGCATGCACAAAATCCTATTGGAGGATGATGCCAAGCCAGTGGTTCAACCACAGAGGCGGCTAAATCCAGCCATGAAGGAAGTGGTACAGAAAGAGGTCACTAAGTTACTAGAGGCTGGGATTATTTATCCTATTTCTGATAGCCCCTGGGTGAGCCCTATCCACGTTGTCCCCAAGAAGGGAGGCATGACAGTAGTTCATAATGAAAAGAATGAACTGGTTCCTACAAGAACAGTTACAGGGTGGCGTATGTGTATTGACTACAGAAGGCTCAATACAGCCACCCGAAAGGATCACTTTCCTTTACCATTCATAGAGCAGATGCTAGAGAGACTAGCAGGTCATGAATATTACTACTTTTTGGATGGCTATTCAGGTTACAACCAAATTGCAGTGGATCCTCAGGACCAAGAGAAAACATCATTCACATGTCCTTCTGGAGTATTTGCCTACAGAAGGATGCCTTTTGGTCTGTGCAATGCACCTGCAACCTTTCAGAGATGCATGCTCTCTATTTTCTCTGATATGGTGGAAAAATTTCTGGAAGTCTTCATGGATGACTTTTCAGTATTTGGAGACTCATTCAGCTCCTGTCTTAACCATTTAGCACTTGTTCTGAAAAGATGCCAAGAGACCAACCTAGTTTTAAACTGGGAAAAATGTCACTTCATGGTGACTGAAGGAATTGTCCTTGGGCATAAAATTTCAAACAAGGGAATAGAGGTGGATCAAGCTAAAGTGGAAGTAATTGAAAAATTACCACCACCTGCCAATGTAAAGGCAATCAGAAGCTTTCTGGGACATTCAAGATTCTATAGGAGGTTCATAAAGGATTTTTCAAAAATTGCAAAACTTCTAAGCAACCTACTAGCTACTGACACGCCATTTGTGTTTGAAACCCTAAAAGCCAAGCTGGTCACAGTACCAGTCATCTCTGCACCTGACTGGACATTACCATTCGAACTAATGTGTGATGCCAGTGACCATGCCATTGGTGCAGTGTTGGGACATAGGCATAACAAGCTTGCCATTCAGAAAGCACCATGGTTTGCAGGCAGGAAAAGGAAGAAGCATGAAAGGCTTCTCTCAATACAAAGTCAAATAAAACCCCCACATTCAAACTCTAAGTTTGGTGTTGGAAGGCCACAACCAAACTCTAAGTTTGGTGTTAAGAAGCCATCATCATGCTCTGAGTATCTGTGAGGCTCCATAAGAGCCCACTGTCAAGCTACTGACATTAAAGAAGCGCTTGTTGGGAGGCAACCCAATTTTACTTATCTATGTTAATTTCCATTTTCCATTGTTATTTTATGTTTTCTGTAGGTTGATGATCATGTGAAGTCACAAAAACAATTGAAAAAGCAAAAACAAACTGAAAAACAGAATAAAAAATAACACACCCTGGAGGAGAAGCCTATTGGCATTTAAACGCCAGTAAAGGCAGCAGAATGGGCGTTAAACGCCCAGTCTAGCACCATTCTGGGTGTTTAACGCCAGAAATGGGCAGCAACCTGGTGTTTAATGCCAGGATTGGCAGCAAAGGGCATTTTGCAAGCCTAATTGGTGCAGGGATGGGAAATTCTTGACACCTCAGGATCTGTGGACCCCACAGGATCCCCACCAACCTCAACTCACTCTCTCACTTCTTCACACCTTTTCATAATACTCTTCCCCAAATAACCTCTACCAATCACCTCCATTACTCCTCCAAAACCATCATACAAACCACCTACACCCACCCACTCAAATTCAAACCATCACTCCTTCCTTTTCCACATCATAACCACCTAAAACCCCCTTGGCCGAATAATTCACGCACCTCCATCTCATCCATCACTTCTTCTTCTCCTCCTTTCTTTATTCTTTTGCTCGAGGACGAGCAAACCTTTTAAGTTTGGTGTGGCAAAGCTCATCTTTTTTTTTTGTTTTTTCATAACCATTTATGGCACCTAAAGCCGGAAAAACCTCTAGAAAGAGGAATGGAAAGGCAATTGCTTCCACCTTCGAGTCATGAGAGATGGAGAGATTCATCTCAAAGGTCCATCAAGACCACTTCTATGAAGTTGTGGTCAAGACTTCTCATTGAAGAGGACTATCCCATTACTAAGAAAAGGATGGAGCAAACAAGAGAGCCCACTCATGGACCTCAACAAGAGCATGAGGAAAATTATCATCATGAAATCCCTGAGATGCCTCAAGGGATGTATTTTCCTCCACAAAACTATTGGGAGCAAATTAAGACCTCCCTAGGAGAATTAAGTTCCAATAGGGGACAACTAAGGGTGGAGCTCCAAGAGCATTCCATCCTCCTTCATGAAATTAGAGAAGATCAAAGAGTCATGAGAGAGGAGCAACAAAGGCAAGGAAGAGACATTGAGGAGCTCAAGCACTCCATAAGATCTTCAAGAGGAAGAACTAGCCGCCATCACTAAGGTGGACCCGTTCTTTAATCTCCTTGTTCTTTATCTTCTGTTTTTCGAATTTTTTATGCTTTATGTTTATCTATGTTTGTGTCTTTATTACATGATCGCTAGTGTCTTAGTGTCTATGCCTTAAAGCTATGAAAATGAATCCATCACCTCTCTTAAATGAAGAATGTTTTTAATTGAAAAAGAAAAGAAGTGCATGAATTTCGAATTTTAAAACAGATTAATTATTTTGATGTGGTGGCAATACTTTTGTTTTTCTGAATGAATGCTTGAACAGTGCATATTTTTGAATTTGTTGATTCATGAATGTTAAAATTGTTGGCTCTTGAAAGAATGATGGAAAAGGAGAAATGTTATTTGATAATCTAAAAAATCATAAAATTGATTCTTGAAGCAAGAAAAAGCAATGAAAAGCTTGCAAAAAAAAAAAGAGAAAGCGAAAAAAAATTAAAAAGAAGAAAAAGAAAAAGCAAGCAGAAAAAGCCAATAACCCTTTAAACCAAAAGGCAAGGGTAAAATAAAAAGAATCCAAGGCTTTGAGCATCAGTGGATATGAGGGCCCACAGGAATAAAATCCTGGCCTAAGCAGCTAAACCAAACTGTCCCTAACTATGTGCTTGTGGCGTGAAGGTGTCAAGTGAAAACTTGAGACTGAGCAGTTAAAGTCGTGGTCCAAAAGCAAAAAGAGTGTGCTTAAGAGCTCTGGACACCTCTAATTGGGGACTCTAGCAAAGCTGAGTCACAATCTGAAAAGGTTCACCCAGTTATGTGTCTGTGGCATTTATGTATCCGGTGGTAATACTGGAAAACAAAATGCTTTGGGTCACGGCAAAGACTCATAAAGTAGCTGTGTTCAAGAATCAACATACTTAACTAGGAGAATCAATAATACTATCTAGATTCTGAGTTCCTATAGAAGCCAATCATTCTAAACTTCAAAGGATAGAGTGAGATGCCAAAACTGTTCAGAGGCAAAAAGCTGAAAGCCCCGCTCATCTAATTAATACTGATATTCATAGATGTTTTTGGAATTCATTGTATATTCTCTTCTTTTTATCCTATTTGATTTTCAGTTGCTTGGGGACAAGCAACAATTTAAGTTTGGTGTTGTGATGAGCGGATAATTTATACGCTTTTTGGCATTGTTTTTAGTATGTTTTTAGTATATTTTAGTTAGTTTTTATTATATTTTTATTAGTTTTTATTTAAAATTCACTTTTCTGGACTTTACTATGAGTTTGTGTATTTTTCTGTGATTTCAGGTATTTTTTGGCTGAAATTGAGGGACCTGAACAAAAATCTGATTCAGAGGCTGAAAAAGGACTGCAGATGCTATTGGATTCTGACCTCCCTGCATTCGAAGTAGATTTTCTGGAGCTACAGAGACCCAATTGGCACGCTCTTAATTTCGTTGGAAAGTAGACATCCTAGGATTTCCAGCAATATATAATAGTCCATACTTTGCCCAAGATTTGATGGCCCAAACCGGCGTTCCAAGTCAGCTCAAGAATTCTGGCGTTTAACTCCAGAACTGGCACAAAAGCTGGAGTTAAATGCCCAAACTGGCACAAAAGCTGGCGTTTAACTCCAAGAAAAGTCTCTACACATGAAAGCTTCAATGCTCAGCCCAAGCACACACCAAGTGGGCCCCGAAAGTGGATTTTTACACTAAACACCCTAGCTTACTTGAATGCATATCTCTTAGCCTCATGATTCAGATCAGAGTCTTCGTGGTATAAGCTAGAACTATTGGCGGCCATTCCTGAGATGCGGAACGTCTAAACCTTGTCTGTGGTATTCTGAGTAGGATCTGAGAAGGGATGACTGTGACAAACTTCAAACTCGCAAGTGTTGGGCATAGTGACAGATGCAAAAGGTTCAATGGATCCTATTCCGATATGATCGAGAACCGACAGATGATTAGCCATGCGGTGACAGCGCATTTGGAACATTTTCACTGAGAGGACGGGAAGTAGCCATTGACAACGGCGATGCCCAACATAAAGCTTGCCATGGAAGGAGCCTTGCGTGCATGAAGAAGAAGATAGTAGGAAAGCAGAGATTCAGAAGACAAAGCATCTCCAAAGCCTCAACCTGTTCTTCATTACTGCATAACAAGTATTTATTTCATGTTCTTTTACTTTTTACAATCAAATCTGAGAATTATTGATATCCTGACTAAGAGTTACAAGATAACCATAGCTTGCTTCAAGCCGACAATCTCCGTGGGATCGACCCTTACTCACGTAAGGTATTACTTGGACGACCCAGTGCACTTGCTGGTTAGTTGTGCGGAATTGCAAAAGTGTGATTGTAATTTCGTGCACCATAAACCATTGGTGGGAATTTCAGATAAGCGTTTAGAGATGCTTTGTTGCTTCTGAACCTCTGCTTCCCTATTGTCTTCTTCCAATCATGCGTGCTCCCTTCCATGGCAAGCTGTATTATCCTCTCGGATGAAAAACACCAGGTACAGTTTCTGCACGGCTAATCAACTGTCGGATTTCTCGTCTCAGATGAAAAATACCAGGTACAGCTACCGCATGGCTAATCATCTGTCGGTTCTCACTAGCGTCAAAATAGGATCTCTCTATCCTTTTGCACACTGTCACTGCACCCAACATTTGCGAGTTTGAAGCTCGTCACAGTCATCTCTTCCCAGATCCTACTCGGAATACCACAGACAAGGTTTAGACTTTTCGGATCTCAAGAATGCTGCCAATTGGTTCTAACCTATACCACGAAGGTTCCAACCTCACGGACTCGGTCTGTGGATTAGAAACCCAAGAGAATATACTCTGGCTGTCGTCCAATGACTACGTTGAACATCATGTAGACCGCTTGTGGTTGTCAGGCGCGCGGATCTTGGCTAAGCGAGTAACGAAGATAGTGGGTGATTGTCACGGGTCACCCCTTCATTCTGACTTAACTGAATTAAGTACAAGAGTATATCTTGGAGAAGAAGTAAGCGTGAATTGAAAGAGAAACAATAGTACTTGCATTAATTCATGAAGAACAGCAGAGCTCCGCACCTTAATCTATGAGGTGTAGAAACTCCACCGTTGAAAAATACATAAGAGAAAAAGGTCTAGGCATGGCCGTGTGGCCAGCCTCTCAAATGTAGAAAATTGGCATAAGCTCGTTCCAAAACTTTAATACAATAGTAAAAGTGCTATTTATACTAAAACTAGTTACTAGGGATTACAGAAAATAAGTAACTAAGTGCAGATAGTGCAGAAATCCATTTCCGGGGCCCACTTGGTGTGTGCTTGGGCTGAGCATTGAGCTTTACACGTGCATAGGCCTTTTCTAGAGTTAAATACCAGCTTGGATGCCAGTTTAGGCGTTTAACTCCAATTCTGGTGCCAGTTCTGGCGTTTTACGCCAGAAAAGGGTCTCTGGCAGGCGTTTAGACGCCAGTTTGGGCCATCAAATCTCAGGCAAAGTATGGACTATTATACATTTCTGGAAAGACCAAGATGTCTACTTTCCAACGAAATTGAGAGCGTGCCAATTGGGCTTCTGTAGCTCCAAAAAATCCACTTTGAGTGCAGGAGGGTCAAAATCCAACAGCATCTGTAGTCCTTTCTCAGCCTCTGAATCAGACTTTTGCTCAGATCCCTCAATTTCAGCCAGAAAATACCTGAAATTACAGAAAAACACACAAACTCATAGTAAAGTCCAGAAATGTGATTTTTGCATAAAAACTAATAAAAATATAATAAAAAGTAACTAAAACATATTAAAAACTATGTAAAAATAATGCCAAAAAAGGTATAAATTATCCGCTCATCAATGCCCCCTAATGACTCAGAAAGACCATCATCTATCTTACTTGGAAGGCTATTCTTGAAGACCTCTCAGTTTAAATTGGATGCCTTCTCGGGTACATATTCCTTTGAAATAGATGGAAGAGCAGTGAGTTTCAACCTTGATGAAGTTATGAAGCATCCACCGGAAGACCACTCTATCTTCCAGTGTGATATTATTGATGAGACTGTGGCTGAAGTTCACCAAGAGACAGTTGATGAGAAGAACGTGGTTCAAGGTGCAAGTGTGGGAAAGCCCCCTGAGTATACTGAAGACACCTTGCGACCTCCAGTAGTCCCAGATGATCAGGTGCCAAGCCATGAGCTGACTATGGAGTTAAAGCCCCTTCCACCTCACCTCAAGTATGCTTATCTTGAAGATAATCAAAAGCTCCCAATGATCATTGCAAAGGAGTTTACTTCCCAACAAGAGGAGTGACTGCTTAATGTACTGAGAAGAAACAAGAAAGCTATTGGGTGGAGTTTGGCGGACATAGTAGGTATAAGCCCTTAAGTTTGTGAGCACCGCATTTTTCTGGAGGAGGGAGCCAAGCCTATCCGTCAACCTCAAAGGTGGTTGAACCCCACAATTCTAGAAGTTGTGAAGAAGGAAGTGACCCGACTGCTTGAAGCCGACATTATCCATCCAATCTCAGATAGTGAGTGGGTTAGTCCAGTACAAGTGGTTCCGAAGAAGTTCGGCGTCACAATAGTGAAAAATGAGAATGGAGAACTCATGGCTACAAGGGTGCAAAATTCCTGGAGAGTGTGTATCGACTACAGGCGCTTGAACTTGGCCACTCGCAAGGATCACTATCCACTACCTTTTATCGATCAAATGCTTGATCACCTGTCAGGTAAATCACACTACTATTTTTAGATGGTTATACTGGTTATTTTCAGATCTATATTACTCTAGAAGATCAGGAGAAAACAAATTTTACATGTCCCTTTGGAACGTATGCATATAAAAGAATGCCTTTTGGTTTATGTAATGCACCACCTACATTTCAAAGGTGCAGGACGAGTATCTTCTCGGATCTTCTTGAGCATTGTATGGAAGTATTTATGGATGAATTTAGTGTCTATGGTGATTCTTTCGATCTTTGTTTGGATAATCTTACTAAAGTATTAGAAAGATGTGCTAGTTCAAACCTTGTGCTTAATTTTGAAAAATGTCATTTTATGGTAAAGCAAGGTATTGTTCTAGGCCATGTTGTTTCTAATACTGGTATATCTATTGATCCTGCAAAGGTTAATGTTATTTTTGGTTTACCTTACCCCTCTTCTGTGAGGGAAGTCCATTCTTTTCTTGGTCATGCAGGTTTCTACCGGCGTTTTATCAAGGACTTCAGTAAGGTTGCACTACCCCTTTCCCGTCTGCTACAAAAAGACGTAGAGTTTGACCTAAGTGAAGACTGCATGGAAGCATTTGACAAGCTGAAGATTGCCTTAACCCAAGCTCCTATTGTGAGAGGGCCTGATTGGAGTAGGCCATTCGAGATCATGTACAACGCATCTAACTATGCGGTAGGAGCGGCGCTGGCTCAGCGCGAAGGTAAGGATCCCTATATTATTGCTTATACTTCTAAAACTTTAGATGGTGTCCAGTCTAATTATACTACCACTGAAAAGGAACTTTTAGCCATTGTTTTGTATTTGGATAAATTCCGAGCTTATTTACTTGGGACCAAAGTGGTAGTATATTCAGACCATGCGGCTTTGAAATACTTGCTAGCTAACAAAGAGTCTAAACCAAGGTTAATCTGTTGGATATTGTTATTGCAAGAGTTTGATTTAGAGCACCCATAGCTAATTATTTGGTTAGTCGCACCTTTCCTCTAAATTTTTCTAAATATCAAAAGGACAAACTTAAGAGCGAGTCCAAGTATTACATATGGGATGACCCATATTTGTGGAGATGTGGTGCTAACCAAATAATTAGAAGGTGTGTTCCACAATCCGAAATCCAGTCTATTTTAGAGGCATGCCACTCTTCTGAGAGTGGTGAACACTTTGGTCCTCAAAGAACTGCAAGAAAAATTTTAGACTGCGGATTTTGGTGGCTCACACTTTTTAAGGATGCTAATCTTTGCTGTGACTCTTGCCACCAATGCCAAAGGTTTGGAAACATATCCAAGAGGGATTAGATACCCCCAACAACTCATGTTTTTTTGTGAAATTTTTTATGTTTGGGGTATTGACTTCATGGGTCAATTTCCAAACTCAAATGGTTTCTTATATATATTCTGTTAGCTATTGATTATGTTTTCAAGTGGGTGGAAGTAATTCCTACCCGTACTGATGATGCTAGCGTAGTTGTTTCTTTTGTTAGGAATAATATTATTTATCGCTTTGGATCACCACGAGCAATTGTGAGTGATCAAGGCTCTAATTTTTGTAACAGAAGAATGACAGGTTTGATGAAGAAACATGGCATCATTCACAAGGTGGCGACGGCTTACCATCCCCAAACAAATGACCAAGCCGAGGTGTCTAATAGAGAGATCAAGCGCATACTCGAGAAGATTGTTAAACCTCATAGAAGGGACTGGAGCTCTAGGCTTGGAGATGCGCTATGGACTTATCGGACAGCTTACAAGACATCCATCAACATGAGTCCGTTCCGCCTAGTCTACGGAAAGGCTTGTAACCTTCCGGTAGAGGTGGAACACAAAGCTTACTAGGTTGTGAAGGAATGAAACTCAGGATTGGGAGGAGCCGAAATTGAAAGAAAATTACAACTAGAGGAATTAGAGTGCCTTCGGCTAGAAGCGTATGAAAACTCAAGACTCTACAAAGAAAAGGTGAAGGCGGTACATGACAAGAACATCAAGAGAAGAGAGTTTAGAGCTGGGAATCAAGTCCTTCTCTACAACTCAAGGTTGATGTTAATGCTGGACAAACTGAGGTCAAGATGGGATGGACCCTACATGGTGGAGAAGGTGGAACTGTATGGAGTTGTCCACCTAAGTCACCCCTCAAGCCCTACCTTCTTCAAAGTCAATGGCCATCGTTTAAAACTTTATCATGGTGCAAAAGTGAAGAACAACAAGGAGTTAGAGATCTTCCTTTTGAAGGATCTAACAAAGGAAGAGGAATGAGCCTATGGACCGTCCAACTTAAGGACGTTAAAGAAAAGTGCTAGGTGGGAGGCAACCCACCATGGTATGATCTTCATTTTTTATAGTTCTATTTTATTTATTTTCTTATATTTGTTTCATTAATTGTCTTTGTTAATTTTCAAATAGTCATGTTTTCCTTTTGTTCTGAGTTATTGAAAAAAAATGAGCATCCCACGCATAAGCGTCATTGACGCGCACGCGTCTTATGGATGCTAGCGCTCTCTGGTACAAAAACCTGAGAGTTGCGCTGGAACTGTGTGGGCAGGGTGCCTGGCGCACAACCCACCCCACGCGTACACGTCATCACGCGTATGCGTCACCAGCCATTTCATCCTTTTACGCGTGTACGTAAGCGACGCGCACACGTCGTATGTCAATTCGGCGCACTCTGATACAAAAACCCGAGAGTTGTTCTGGTACTATGCTAGAATCGTGCGTCTGGCATGACGAGTAGTCACGCTTACGCGTGGGTGACGCGCACGTGTCATAAGCGCCGAATCACTTAAATCAGCGCACTGCCCCTGTTGCATTCAATTCCTCTTTCCTTCAAATCCTAATTCTTCTTCATTCTTCTTCTTTCTTTCTTTTTACTTCTTCCTTCTTTCTTTCCCCCTCCACCACCACCTCTGGCAGCCCCAATTTCCTTTTCTTTTCTTTTTCTCTTTCCACCCCTCTTATCTCATTCTTACTCCCATTTATCTTCCCCTTTTCATCTTCTTTTCAAGGTTTCTTTTCTTACTTTCTTCTACTCTTTAATTCTTCTTTTGTTTCCTACATTCGAATATTTTAATTATTTTTAATTGCATATTAGTTTTATTTTTTTTTGTAATTTCTTTTTAATTCTTTTCTCTTCTTGCATTTTTATTTTGGTGTTAGAATTTTATTTGGTGGATTATTTTGATATTTCTTAGCTTGTTTGTGTTATGAGGTGTGCTTTGACAATTGGCATTCCATTTTGGGTCTACTATACACTTGGATTGATTACCTTACTTCTTGTTTTTAATATGCACACCAAGTGTTTGTGAAAAAGATCTCATGGTATCTTAATTTATTTTCTATCTTATTCTTGCACCTTAATGCTTCTTTTTCACAACCCTTGCAATACATATGCACTAAGCTTGGTATTCATTAATTTTTATCCTACAAATGCTCATTATTTTGTGCTTGTTTTACATGTACTTATCATTGTTGATATTGATGCTTGAACTATTCTTCTCATACTTTATACTTGCATGCTTTTATCCCTCTCGCATCTAGTATTAGTGACACGCCTTCATGATTTTCATTGATATCTTACTTGCATGTTGTAGCCACCATGTATTTTAGACACTTTCTTTCTCTTTGGCATTCATTATCACTTGCACCTTCTTACTTCTGGTGTTTAGCTCTCTGACGGGCGGAAAAATGCCGGTTAAGAAATATTAATAGAAACTGCGTTGTGAGTACAGTCTTAACCGACGAAATTTCCACTGTCAATTTAAAAGATGTCACAATTAATGAATAAATAACTGGGAGTAGAATTCTTACGTCGTTTCCCAAAGAGTTGACACAGTAGTGTAAATTATTGATCAGAAATTTTCTGAAAAATTTATGAGGTTTGGAAACGAAAAATTAAAGCAGTGAATGATAATAAGAGATGTTGTGTATTTAAAATAAAAAGACTTGGCTAGGAGAAGATTAATTGGAGTTTCTATCCTTGTTGGTTTTCCCAAGTAACATAGTAAAAGTTATTGCTTCCAACTAGTTATCCTCTTGCAGTTGCAAAGGAAGGTCAATTGGGTACACTAACTAGAGTTAGTGAAAATAGAGTTAGGCAACAATTTCAAAGTTCAAATTAACACTTGAGTTTTCCAACTCAAGGGGTTCCAATTAATCAACTCCAAAGCCAAGTTAAGAGTTCTACTCTATTAACATGAATGTCATTTTCACAAACATGAAAAGGGAGTAGAAGGGAGACATAATAATTAAAATTAAATTAATAAAAGCAAAATTAGAACTGATGATTGATTAAACGAAATCAAACAAGCAACGGAATTAAACATAAAAATGGTTCATTATATTAATAAATTTAAAATTAAGAAAATCCAAACATGAATTCAAGTAACTAAATGGAAAAATAAAGGAGTAGAGTATCAGAAAAGCAAACTACACTACAACAAATATGGGCTTTAGCAACGCCAAATTTTGCAACGCCTTAAAACCATTCTCTTAGATAGTTTTAGACAACGGTTTTTTGTATGTTACCAATGAATTCAATTTTTCATTATTTTTTAGCAACAAACTAAAACCGTTCTCTTTGACTATTTTAAAGAACGGTTTTATAACCATTACCAAGATTTATTTTTAAGCAACGGTTTTTTATTGTTGTTTAAATAATTGTACAAAAGAAACACATAAAAATCATTGCCAAAATGCTACACTTTAAAACCGTTCTATTAGATGGTCTTAGACAACGATTTTTACAGTGTTGTTGTTGAAGTTCAGTTTTTCATTACGTTATAGCAATAAAATAAAACCGTTCTTTTTGACTATTTTAAAGTACGATTTTATAACTACTACAACAATTTTTTATCAAACAATAATTTTTTAATATTATTTAAATAATTATCAAAATTAAAAGATATATATAAAAATAATTATAAATAATCATATAAATTTAAATAATAAATATTTATTTTATCTATATTTTATAACTATTTAACTCTAATACTAAATTTTTAAATTAAATAAAAAATTCTAGTTCCTAAATTGAAAAACCTAACCTTAGAACTCCACCCTACTGAAAAAAGAGAAACGTAGAGAGAAGAGAGAAAGCTAAACCCCGCGAGGAAGAAGAAGGGAAGGAGAGGGGGAAGAGCATGCCGGCGTCGCGCCTCACCGCCGTAGAGCCCATCACACGCGTCGCCGCCGTCATGTCACCGTCAATCTGAACCGTGGGAGGGAGAGAGCTGCCGCTGCGGGAAACGCGATGGTGGAGAGGACGCCGCCAGATCTGTGGCGCCTGTTCCCTGTTGAGCTCGCCGTCGAAGACGCCACCGCCGTCACTGTCAAACCCTAGCCGTCGCAGTCGCCGTCGACGCTGTGGCAGAGAAGGAGGAAGGATGCGCGAACAGAAGAGGGAAAAGGAAGCTGTGAAGCCGTCACCGTTTCTGCTCGGGGTTGTCGCTGCTGCTGAAGAAGAAGCGTCCGAGAGAGAGAGAACCAGAGGAGTGACGCGCGAAGGATGCTCTGACGGAGAAGGAGGAGAACGAGGCTGTCTCATCGCCAATGATTAGAAGTTGCTACTGTTGATGGGATGAACAGAACATGAAGAGGGAGGAGAAACTCGTAGAGGAGAGGGAGGTTTTGCCGCCGCACCGCTGGTCGCCAGGGAACACCACCATTGACACCGGAGAATGCCACTATTGGAGCCACTGTCCGTGCTCGGCCCCTGTTTCTGTTGCTGTTTATGCTGGTTCAGCCATTGCCGCCACAACCCGTCTCAAATTTCTTCTAATTTCGACACTCAGAGGTAGGGGATTTATTTTAAAATTAACCGTTTTAATTTATGAATATCATTGAAGTTTAGTGAGTATCTGCAAATAATTTATAAATGTCTTGTGTGATTAATTGGTAGAAATAAGCTTGGTTTGAGGATGTAAAATTTGGATTAGTTTTTGAGATGATGTTCTAGTGTTTCAATTAGTTTATTGAGTTTAGGTTATGACTGTGAATGTGACTGGTATGATGATGATTACGTGCGTGTGAATTGAAATTTGTTTAGCTCTTGTGTGCATCTTGCAAGGTTGTTTGGGGATGAATGCTTGTCGGAAGTTCTGTTTTTTTTTTTTACTTAATAATGTTGTGATTGGTGGTTGAATCAAATTATAATGAGTAATTTATGAGATTAAGGCTTGATGAATGATAAATAGATTGAGTTTAGATTTCTAAACTAAGTACCTAAAATTGATTTCTTAACTAAAAGTAGTAATTTTTATGGTTTATAAATAATTTTACAATGAGTGGAACCAAATGGTAATAAAATATGTTGATTATTGAGAACCTGTTTGTTTGATGATTGCTGATCCTTGTAAATTAATTATTATATGTTTTAGGGTGCTGCTACTCTAAATGATTGGAAGATGGTCATTGCTGTTTGAAAAGAGCAATGCATCACAATTGCCTTGTTTGCTTTGAGGTATAAACTGTAAAGACTATTCTTCTATTATGGTAAAATCTTTTGGGAAGAACCACATGATTTCATTTTCTTTGGTTTATGAATTGGTTTTGCTTATTATGAATTTTGTTGATTGTTGATTGTTACTATGATGATGTTGGCTTGTTCTGCCATTAGTTACTTTGTTGATTGAATTTTTTTCTTTAATGAGATTTTGTTCTGAGCAATGTTAGGAGAAAATAGTTCTGCTTTGTCATCAGTTCCTACTCTGTCATCTGCTGCTGTTCCGTGCTCTCCTCTCCGCTTGCGTCCACTACGCCGTCCCCCACCTCGTCCGCTGAGGTTCGGTTACGGTATGTATTTGGATTAAGGTTATTTTCTGTTATAAATCAAAGAGTTATTTAGCTGAACATGTTCTCTCTATGTAAAAAGTTAAGCATAGAAGTTTTGTTTTTAATTCAATTTGGTTTGAAATTAAGCTAAGTTATTTTATGGAGAATAATGTTAATGTTAATGGTTGTTTCTTAATTGTTGGTTGGTTTATTTTGTTAGCATGTAAAGTGGCTGGGAATTCTAAGTTGATTCTCTCAATGGCCTGAATGACTCAAGTAAAATTGCTGCATTTGATTTTGATGGCCTGAATGACTCAAGTAAAAATCTTAGAATTCTGGAGAAGATTGCCCAAATATTCAAAGAGGATTTGAAGTTTGGTGGAGAAGAGCTTTCTGGAAGCGGAATGGAGAGTAAGAATAGACAAGACAATTACGAATTACAGCTACAATAGTTGATAATCCTTGAAGACAAGCAGTCCCAGCATCGTGGAATTGACAGCATTTTACTGGGTGTGTCTCCTTTTAACCTTCTCTTGATCATTTCAATTTCTATTTAATTCCTCTGTGTTGACCAGCATTTCAACCTTAGTAGCTTACCTGTAAAGCTGCTTGTTTGAAATGTGATAGACTCTGTCTTCATCCATGATTGATTTACCTTGAACAAGTTAGCACCATTGTATTTTTTTTTCTTTTTTCTTTTGGCACTTTTTTGTTTGTTTGTTGTGCACATAATCTAATGATTTCAATAGAAACAACCTGTGAGTATAGAATTTATAGTTCATGTGGGTACTTGGAAACATTCTTCTTTTATCAGTGTGCATAGTCATCGATTTACACTTAGGCTGGTCATAATTTGGCTCTATCTTGAGCTGACAACACTACACTCTTGAAGAATGTTATTTTTTTTATTATGAGACTGTTCTATTTTCATTATGTATTTAGGGGCAACACAAGTTGAGCTTCAATTGCAATTTGTTTAGTTCTAAACCTTTTCCATTCATATTTAGTCTTGTTTAATCATCTCTTTGCAGTTACATGGAAGAAATAAGAGTTCATGTGCTATCAATTTAATTTAGTTGATAAGATTTCATGTTTAACTGGCTACCGCAAGGTGGGGCTGGTGGTCTAAGTTTTCTGCTTTGTGTGAGAGACTATACTAAGCAAAGCAACTGCTGATGTTGACAAAGGAGTCCATGATGAGACTGGTTTCTTTTAGGTATGTTTGAATAAGTATGCTTGAATCTGAAGTCTAAAATTTGCTATTATATTTATTGCTGCTGTTGGTTTACCTTCTGGTAGTGTCAAAGGAGGGGACAGGAGGGGGAGGTGGGTCTTGTGACCTTATGTGGTGCTTTTAGTGCAAAGAAGTTCTTGGTGTGTTATATGCATGCCATTGTTCTTTATTTTGTATTTTACTGATTCAAAATGCTTCATTTTTTCCCCTGTTAAAAAGCTTGTGTTCCTTGTTGTCTGCAGGTGGTTCTGTTTTTTGAAAATATGGGCTTGGATAAAGAAACTATTGGGAGAATTATTTTTCGCTGCCAGCATTGATAAAACTCTTTAGAGGAAGATTGAATTCCTTTCTAGGGTTGGCGTTTTTTAAGCTTATTTTCCTGGGATAATTAGAAAATATCCGGAATTACTTGTAACCAACACTGATACAACTATATTGTATCCGAGATTTTTTGGTTCACTAAGTATATAAATGTTTATTTTTCTATGATAAGTGTTCAATTAGTTTTTTTTAGTAATTTGATTCAAATAGTTTAACCTTGTTTATTGACATTAAATTTAAAAAAAAATAGTTGGAACTAATTTCAATGCAACATGAGAAAACTATTGTAAATAAAGAATAATATAGTTATAAAAAACTGTTGTCAAAAGTCACAAAAGGCAATGGTATTAAAATCGTTGTCAAAGACAGCTACAAAATGACAATGGTATTAAAAACCGTTGCAAAAAACACTACCAAAGGCAACGCTTTTAAACTGTTGTCTTTATGAACAACAAAATTACAACAATTTAAAACCGTTGTCTATCCAGTTACGGTTTTAAACCGTTACGTCATCAAAGAGAACGGTTTTAAACCGTTGCCTATCCAGTAACGGTTCTAAACCGTTCTTTAAAAATTGTTGTCAAAACCGTTGTCTATGCTAGTAACTATGGCAACGGTTTTTTGGTTGTTGTTGCCTTAGGTATAAAACCGTTGCCTTTGAGCATTGGTAACGGCCGCATATACCACAGGTCAAAAACTGTTGCCAAAGCGTTGCCTAAAGTTTTAGAAACGGTTTTCTGATCTATGACAACGGTTTTTGACCGTTGCGAAAACCCTTATTTGTTGTAGTGCTATAATGATGGAGGCTTCAACCGAGGGTAGTAGTAACTCTCTCAAGATACAATTCAACCAAAACTAAGAAAAAGCTAAGAACCCTATGAGAGCTAGTGTTTTCTCTAGAATTTCCAAAACTAAAAACTAAAACTAAGTGAGAATGAAAGTGTGTCCAAGTCTCAGCTACACCCCTGCCACTAATCTGGACTTTCGGGCCTGAATCTGGGTAAAAAAGGGCCCAGAAATCGCCCCCAGCGAATTCTGATATGCAGCACGTGACGGCCTGTCACGCGTACGCGTCGATGCGCATTCTGTAAGTCACACGTACGCGTGCTACACGCGTGCGTGTCGCTACTCGTCCATGAAATCTTTAATTCCTTGTGTTCCTTACTCTTTTGTATGCTTATTTTCCATCCTCTAAGTCATTTCTACCCTGTAATCCCTGAAAACACTTAACACACATATCACGGTATCGAATGGAAATAAGAGAGGATTAAAAATAATGAATTTAAGGCCAAATAAGCATGTTTTCAATCATAGCATCAATTTAGGAAGGAAAATGTAAAACCATGCATTTCATATGAATAAGTGTATAAAAGATTGATAAAATCCACTCTATTTAGCACAAGATAAACCATAAAATAGTAGTTTATCACTCTCTAAGTTCAATATTCCTTCTTTTTCTTCCTTTTTCAGGATGGCCATCAAGAGAGGAAAAGAGAAGGCTTCCAATAAGACACCGGCGAAGAAGGGAACTAAAAGAGCACCGGCTAAGGCGCAACCATCCTCAAGGGTCAAGCCACCTACTAAGCAGGTGAAGAGGACCATCCGAGTTGATGAATCGGAGAAGGAATTTCCCGCACGGGACTCTGCACGATTCACTAACCGCTATGGTGAGCGGATGTTCCCCGTCTTAGTAGAGAGAAACTACCACAATGAGCACCTCCTCATTCTTCCAGAGCACTTCGTTAAATTTGTGGTGCCCCGCATTGAAAGGAGACAGTGGGGACTCTTAAAGAGGCAGCACGAGAAGCAAATCTCTCTTGGGTTATTGAATTCTATGCCAACTATCACTCACCTACCCTCCAGTCAGTCTTTGTGTGCCAAAAGCAAGTCCCTATCTCAGAAGGTGCTATTCAGAAAGTACTTGATCTTTTACCTAGTCCGGATGGGATGGATGCCTATCAAGAGGCACAGCTTGAGCGCCAGACATTTCAATTTGACTGGAACCTCATCCATGGAGTCATCGCCCAACCCGGAAGCGATTAGATCTATGGGCAATACCGGACTAGACCCAAGAGCATCTCCGCCCAAGACCTCACTATGGAAGCTCGAGTGTGGGCATAGATCATGTCCCAGTACATATTTCCGAGCACTCATGAGTCCACTTTTACTGCCGACATGGCTGTTCTTGATGTTATCAAGGTTGATCACGATGGCCCTCTCACGGCCTAGCACGGTTGAGGGGTAGGACAAGAGAGGGTCGAGGATACGGAGGTCGCAGGTCGGGGAGACCGGTGCGTCGCATGATGGCATGCTTACCGGCCTCCACAACCTACTTCTGACCACTGGAATCGAGAAGCAGCCACGCCCTCACCCCGGTCCCCTTCTTCCTGCTTATCCGATTCAGAGCAACAGGAACCCCAATCCCATCCATCATCCCTGCCGCCGCTGCCGGAACCGGAGGCCCTGACCCCGAATATTCATCCCTTCGATTCCCTCCTTCACTTAATCAATTATTCAACTTTTTCCTTGCATTAATTATATTCTATGGCTTTTAGGTTTTGGCATTTAACTATTCTCTCTTCGCGTACACAGAACGCTTCCCTCACCCTTACCCCTCGTTCCACTTCCCTCTTTCTTTATCTCTGCTCTTTTTAGTTTCTTAAATTGGAGACTTTTAAGGATTTTTTTTATTTAAATTAAATAATATAGTATTTACCAAAATACATAAATGTCGAAGAAATTACGAAAATACACCCTGAGTTACATCTCGAGTACTGAGGGTCATTGTCCAAAATGCCCACATCTCGGGTGCACTGACCCCGTGCTATGATAGGGTGTCTGCAAACCATATCTCGGATCCAACTATTATATGAACATAAGTATATCTTGAATACACTGCACCTAAGATACACGCGTTTTTTTATTCGGGTTAGTGCATCCGAGATAAGGGGAAAGATCCAGGGTATTACCAGACTTGTCCTCTATTTGTTTACCCATTTTGGTGTTTGCCTTTTTAATGAAAATATTGGAATGTTGTACATGAAAAATGGGTCCGTAACGTCGAAAGTAACTAGTTATACAGAGATTATGCTTCATTACACATTAAACATATTTAATAACAAACACTACATCAAAGTGACAACGTTGGAACAAAAGGCCTAAACCCTAAACTACTTGCGTCATCATGGATCCGAGTGGGATTCATTGGGACACCCACGTCTAGTGTGGCCCTCTCCGTGGCAGAGCCCACATCTCTTCTCCGCACAGTCAATGGCATCCATCTCATTTCGGATCTGAGTAGATACCGGCCTTCCCGATGCCTTCCTCTTCATGGCTAAGTTGGGCTTCAGGCGTGCACCATACAATGGAGGCCACATCTTTTCATTTGGTATCGGCAAAAACTCTCTCTCGTATACCCTGAATACAGAGGCCATTGTGTACACAGGGTCCACAAAATGACCCCACTCAATACTCTCAGCTGCACATGCTGCTAGGGCGTGATGACATAGGTAATGCAATGACTGTAACAGGCCGCAGTCGCATGTACGCTCGGTTAGACGAACCCGATATGAAGTCTGTGACCAACCATCCACTAGCTCCAACTCTTCCATACTAAAAACGGATGCCCTACGATCATAATGGGTGACTCGCATCATCGGTAGGCTCTCTTTATTCTTATCTATAGCTGCCATCAGCGGTGCCGAGTAGATTTGTCAACCCTGTAACTGAGCATGTGCTTCGCGTCCTCTGCGCACAAACAGCTGTTGCAACCTCTCATAGTTGTCCGAACAATCGCTGGCACTGAAAGATTCCTCGTTCTCTTCAGCACGGCATTTATACACTCTGATAGATTCGTCGTCATGTGACCATACCGACGACCTTCGTCGCAATGTTGTAACCACAAATCCTTTCTGAAACAAAGAGCCCAATCCACCATCTCTCGGGATAGTGTACCCAAAGTATCCAAGTACCAGTCGCACCGCTCCTTACTTGGACTGTACGTAACATTTATAAGGTACCTCTTACCCTCGGCTGACTTAAACCTGGAATTGAAGTTTGAAGCCATGTACCGGATGCAATAAGCATGATATGCTGACGGAGGATGCCATCCACTGTTGAGGTGCATTAAGAGCGATGTGAATGGCCTGTGATCTATCTGATATGATTAGGATTCCTGGCTGTGGAGTAAAATGCTATCTCAAATTTGAGAGAAAAAACGACCATGACCCGTTGTCTCAAACTCCACTAATGAAAAAGCTATGGGAAGGATATTGATGTTGCCATCTTGAGCCATAGCAATTAAAAGCACGCCCCCCGTACTTGCTGTACAAATGTATTCCGTCCACTCATACAAACGGCTTGCAAAACTTAAATGCTTCAATACATGGAGGAAATGCCCAGAAAACCTTATCAAACCATATCCCCGTTGTAATATGGGACAGCAATGCATTCGTGGATCGTACCTGTGAGGCACTGTTGGAAAGCTTGTAAGGGCGTCGGAATCCTATTATATGACTCTTCGCAATCACCATATATCTTGGCAATCGCTTTTTGCTTTTCCATCCACACCTTCCGATACGAGGGCTTAAAATGGTGACTCTGATGGACAATACTTTGCAGCATTGAGATAGACACCAATGGATCATTCTTTATCATAGGTAACACGACCTTGCAGGTCAACCCATTATCCAGTTGAGCATGGTTCTGAGACATGGTTGGTGCTAGACAGGTATGTGGTCCACTAAACCGACGTACCTCCCTGTGAATTTTGCTCCAATGTCAACAACATGCTAAAGAAAACTAACGTATAGAACCTAATGCATCTACAATATAACGTAAAATATACCAGTAATTCAAGTTCTGTCGTAATTCAAGCATGAGGAGAATCTTTTATATGCCATGTCATGCTGTTGTACTTTTGGGGTTTCAACCAAAAGACATGTCACCCTTGCTTGCAAAGTTGCATCACTATTTCTTGGTTGATGGTCCTTCCCTTCCGCACATGCATCAATGGGCATAGCGTCATAGCATACTACTCTTTTCCTTCAATTCTGTTTCATTTGCCCATTGATAGGGCATGGGGCTTTTGCTATGGAATCAAATTGACTAGTTAGAGGGAATTTAATTATCAGAGACTATTACGCTCTTATTTGCATGTTTGAGATTATTTACAATAAAAAATCTATACACTCGAAGGTCAAAGCTGAAAATCACTTTTGTCTGAAAAGCCAAAAAAGTCTAATAAGCTACATGTCTTTGCATAATTTCTATGGAGAAGTCGTGTATACCGCGTAATATAATTTTAGAGCATAATATTTTTGGAGAAGTGGGAGACATTGATCATTAGACATTGATTACCCTCATATTATGTAACAAAATAGATATAGTTTTGAGTGCCAAACAAATCCACAATGAAGTTTAATTTGTTATTTTTGTAAGAGCCCGTTTCGAAAGTAGTAGAAGCTACTTTTTTTTTACTTTTGAATTATAAAAAATCACAATACGCGTATTTGGCACCATTTGGAAAAATCTTATTAACTTTTCAAAAGGCTAATTCCTAACTTTTTGAAGAAGTAGAAATATATGACTTCTCCTTCTCGATAAGTCATTCTATCACACTTCTATAAAAAAAAATTGACTTCAAAACAAAAAAATTTACTTTTATTTTTGGCTCTGTGAAAAATATTTTCTGTTTCTGCTAGAAATACTGATCCTCCACCACCATTTTCACGCAAGGTTCCATCTGCTAGAAGTACTGGCCTTCCACCACCATTTTTACGCAATGTTCTATCTGGTGGAAGTATTGACCATCCACCTATTGCATATATTCCTTCTATATATTCCTTCCATGTATTTTTTTTACCATTTTACCACTCTATTTTATTATTAAATTTGTATTTAACATTGTGTATGGTATGAAATCTCAGTTTTAATTTTATTTTTTTACATGTGATTTTATTTTTATATAGCTTGCTATTATTTTTATAGTTAGAGCAAGTTTTGACCCCAATAAAGGAGGAGAAAGTTCTAATAGGAATAAAAAAATAAAAAATAAAAAATAGCAACAAAATATACATTGACACACATTTCACATTTGTTTTTTTTTTTAAACACAAAACTCAATACAACAAGGTGGAGTAAAAATAACAAGAATAAAAAACTGTTCATAATCTCTATTCCTTTGTCATCTCTGACATTGCCATCAACAACTAAAGGAATCAGCACAAGTCTACTCTCTATAGCTTTTAAACGAATGTTGAACAATATCAGCAACTTCGGATGCCTTATTCTGAAAGGTCCTTTGATTTCTTTCCCACCAGATATTCCAAACAATAGCAAAAAAACCTATCAACCACTTCTTCCTATGATTTTTTCTCATTGTTATTCTTGTCCAACTTTCGAAATGTTCCTTTATCGTATCTACGATAGTCTATGAACGGCCACTATCACAAGCCCAAGCACACTACAGCTGCCACAAAAACTCACAAGCAACAAACAAATGGTATACACTCTCTATGTCCTTACCACATAGCACACACAAATTGTCACTAGATTCAATTACACCAGACCTACTCAGCCTATCTTTAGTATTCACTCTACCAATTAATACAAACCAAGTAAAAACTTCAACTCGAGGTGGAACCAGCCCTTTCCAAATAGCTTTAGTGAAACTATAGCTTGATATATCCTCCGGTAGCCTTTCTTCCTGTAATACCTGTACAAATGAGTTAGTAGTAAACAGTCCATTTTTATCAAATTTTCATACAACTGTATCTTCTCTTCCTCTTATCAATTTGGCCTCTTGTAAAACACTATGTAGTTGGTTTAGTAACTCTAATTCCCATTGATATAGATCTCTTCTCTATTGGAAGTTTTGCACCCACTCTAATCTATCCCAAAATTCACATTCCCGTATAGTGAACCCTTTTTGGTTTGAAACCGAGAAAAGTCTTGGAAAGCAAGACTTTAGAACACCACAATGTAACTAATTATCTTCCCAAAATCTAATCATCCTCCCATCTCCTAATTCCATATACAGACCATTAATCATCTTCTCTTTTACATGTTGCTCCTTTATCTGTATTTGACAAATATCCTTCTAAGGACCACCTCTAGTGGGGAGCATTTGAGTGCATAGTATCCGATTCAGATCCAGGTTATTACACGAGCACACCACTTTTTTCCAAAGTGGACAATCTTCCTTAGAAAACCTCCACCATCATTTAAATAGAAGCGCCATATTCCGAACCACTGCATCACCTATCCCCAAACCTC
Source organism: Arachis ipaensis (assembly GCF_000816755.2). NCBI lineage: Eukaryota > Viridiplantae > Streptophyta > Magnoliopsida > Fabales > Fabaceae > Arachis > Arachis ipaensis. The sequence goes on from NC_029787.2 coordinate 109,651,762, forward strand.
CTACCTTCTTAGGTGCCTGTACTACTTCCCATTTAACTTGAGCAATCCCAGGTTTACCATCCTCCTTTCCCCAAAGAAATATTCTCTGTAAAGTAATTAACTTTTCTACAACCGCCTTCGGCATCTTATACAAGCTAAGATAATAAACTGGCAAGCTATTGAGAATAGATTTTATAAGAACCAATTTATCAGTTTTATTTAACACCTTCGCTTTCCATAGGCTAAGCTTCTCTTCAACCTTATCAATCACTGGTTTCCATGTTTTCAAAAGCCACGGATTCGCCCCTAGATTGACACCAAGGTACTTCACAGGTAGTACTGCCGCCTTGCACCCCAAAACGCTGCACATCCGTTGTACCCAGTCTGGCTCACAATTAACCGGGATCAAGCTAGACTTCTCAAAGTTGATACTTAACCCAGACATCAATTTAAAGCATCGGAGGAGCCTCCTATAGTTTTGCATAGTTTCTTAAACTTGTTTTACTTTCCAGAGTTGTTATAAATCGATATTGATGCGTAAAATATATTTTTGTGATTTTGTAAGTCTTATGAATTAATTTGAGTTGCTTTGGATGAATGAGATTATTAGTTCAATTGATTGATTGATCGATTGAGAAAGTTGAAACTTTTGATTGGCTAACTGATGTTGTTAAAGTGGTGAGTTATTGGAAGAAATTTAATATTGGCATTTAGCTTAATTTTGGAAACGATTTGATTTTAGAAAAGATTTAATATTGAAATTTGGATTTGATACTGAACCTGATTTGATATCAGAATTTGATTTTAAAATAAATTTGGAAAGAACTTGATATTTGAAAACGGTTTGTTTATTGAGAATGATTTGCTATTTTGAAAATGATTCGAAAGGGGTTTAAGGAATGGTTTGGTTTGAAACTGTTTGAGAAGATCGAGAATTCTTAATTATTGATTGATGTTGTTGATTGAAGTTGGTTTAAATTGTGATTTATAGGATTGGTTGATTGAATTTTGGATTTTGTAATTTCCTTGGGTTGAATGTTGTTGTTGTGATAATGGTAATTGGAAGTGTTTTGAATGATTAACAGGAATTTTGTTTGGTTTGGTTGGGACCCGAAAAGGGTGGCAGAATCCGAGTTTTAGAGTAGATGCTGCCGAAATTTTATAAAATTGGAAGTTTCATTTGGAGTAATTATTTGAAAAGATCTATTTTTTAAACATTATATGTTTTAAGATTGATTTCTTTATCAAAGAAAGAATTATATTTTGAATTGGGATTGTTAGTGAACGGTATGGAAAGAAGGATGATGAGGATTTTCTTTGAAATATGATTTTGAATGAATTTAGAAATGAGATATGGATTGATGAATGATGATGATGTTGAGAATGACTTAGACATTGATGAATATTGAGTGGATTATTCATATGGCTTATGAATTTGAATTATCTGAGACACGAGTTTCCTTGGGTAGACGCAGTGGCTTGCCACCACTTGCTCCAGGTTGAAACTCGATACTCTATTGACCCTACGACGTAAGGGTGACCGGGCACTTATAAATTCCCGGGAATGGTATCCCCATTGAAGACTCATGGGGATGCGCGTCGGGGGACAGTCTAAGGTTTTCAGACTTGTCGGGTTGGCTGGATAACCGACAGATGAGCTCATTAACCATAGGACAGGCATGCATCATATGCATTTGTATGCTTTTCTTGGGTTTGTATTTGTTTTGGTTTGCCTAATTGTTAAACTGTTCTTAACTGCTACCTGAACTATTTGCTGTAACTGCTACCTAAACATGTGCTTTCCTTGTATGTTTTATCTGTGTTTGTCCTAGTGTGCTACTTTTGAGAATGAGCTTTGGTGCTGAATTGATGATTGTGTTGATTGATTGCGTGGTTGGTTTCTGATTAAGATTTTCTTATAAGAAAGAAAGGTTTTGGATTTCTGAAAGATTAAATATTGTTTCTTTAAAAAAGGTTTTGAATGATTAGTTATTGGTTTTTAAAAGATTCATAAGGCTATGATAATCACTAAGCTTGAAAACAGTTTTCTTATTAAATATCTTCTTATGACAATTCTAAAACTCCGTGGTGAGATCGTGTGGTTAGGTTCTCACCCCCTACAGCTTTACCTTTTCAGGAATCGGATGAAAGAGCATTATGAAGAGTTATACTGAATTTTGGTTTATGTGATATTGTATTAACTAGATAATTTTTCTTCCCTCGTCTTTGTTATTACAATTTTGTAAGAGGGATAGGAGTTGTATGTTTTATATATATATATATTATGTTATAAGCCGTTATGTAAGAAGTCTTGTATATGAATCTATGTCTGTTTGTTTCTTTTTAAGATAAAGTATTTATTTCCGGTTTTCAATGAAGTCAGCGATATGATGTCGAGTCAAAGACTACTATTTTAATATTAAGTATATGAAGTTAGTCGTAATATTTCTTGCTATCAGAGTGGCACAGCCAGAAGCGTGATATTCTGGTAGTGAGAGTGTTACACCAATCAGCCCATTCCTCTTTTGACCTCCTTTTGTTTGGCCTAAAGTCATACTACTCACTCTTATATTCTTGTGACGTAACACATTGGACCAAGAATCCGCCCTTACACTCATATCATCATTATTGCTATTTAACATTTATTGATTTACATTACTCCTATTATTATTATACCATGATATCGTACTATCTGAAACCGCATCATCATTTAAATTTAAAGATTCCACCAAATCAGTTCCTCTTTTAACTTCCTTCAATGTACAATTTTTCTTTCCCAAATTTAAAATCTCTTCTCCCCATTCATTTAAATTTTCCTCTAAAATTACCATTGTACCCTTTGTTTCATCTTCCTTGTACGTCTTCAGCACCACTTCTACCGCCGTGTCTGACTTTTTCAACAGTGGCTTCCACACTAACATTAAATTCTTTCTAATTACATTATCCAACACATCTAAACAGCCCTCTAAATCTCGGCTACATCCTTCTCCATATCCCATCATCATGAAACACTCTGATTCATATGCTTCCCTACCAATTTCTTTAACGAAAACTGCAAAGTCACTTTCACATTTGTTTTTTATTTTCACCTGCCATATCATAATAAACACTAACTACACAATAATTTCTTTGGCATTACCATCAAGATTATTGTGAACGAAAACTGCAAAGTCATTTTCACATTTGTTTTTTATTTTCACCTACTATATCATAATAAACACTAACTACACAATAATTTCTTTGGCATTGCCATCAAGATTATTGTGAATTAGAATTTTATTACTATTCACCGCATACAAGAATACTGTTATGGGTGAAGGTGAAGTAGAAGAACTAGTCTCTAATGATATTACGTGGGGAAGAATCGAATGCTAAAAGCACTAGAAAAATGGAACTAATAAGAGAATAAATAAAGAATCAATTGCCTAATGGATTGTAATCTTAGTGATTAGGTTATGTAAAATTAATATTCAATATTGAAAAGTATTTGTTATCATCGTTATTTTAATATTCATTTTTTTTATGTAAAAAAAATTATATTTTTTGAGTTATTTATCCAAACGTTATAACTTTAAAATAAATACTTCTATAATTAAAAATTCAAACAATAAATAACTTATTTATAAACTGTTATTAATAAAAGCGGTTATATTTTAAACTTTTTTTTCAAAACTAACTTATTTAACATTTTATTTCAAAAGCTCTTTAAAATAAGTCCATTACTTTTATTTCAACATTTTTTTAACTTTTTTTTCTAGGTATTATAATATCAAACGCCGGCTATATATTCTATATTTCATTTAATTAAGCTCCATCTGAATGTTACATATTTAGTTGCACGGACAACTCTCTAGATCTTCATCATCTTTCAAAAGAGCAAAGAGAGCGACAAAAAGATAGGAATCAGTGGAAATGAAAATATGAAGTCTTTTACTAATAATTTGAAGTCTTCGCTTGTGAAAATTCTTATTCTTTTCCAAGGAAGGTAAAACAGACATAAATAACGAAACCGCGTTTTGGTACCCCCACAGCTTTATAGTTTATATAATGTAAAGTCCAAAGCGAGCACTGCCACTGAGGAGTGAGGAAGGGTTCTGGAAATAACGGAGGAAGAAGCTAACAAAGTTCATAGATATTTATTTGATTGGCAACTAACAAAGTAGATAAACAAGGAACAGCAACAGGATTAGGATTATTCCATTCATTCATTGTTCAATTCAATATTCAATTCCGATGGGTAACTGCTTCTCCGACGTCCCCGGTGGCCGCGCTGCCATCGGGGGAACTGCCCGAGGCCTCCTCAACGCCATCGACGCTCCCAACGACGCTGTCGACAACTTCCTCAGGTCCCGCGGCTACCACGGCCTCTTCTCTCAGATCGAGGTTCCTCACTCTCTTCCGCTTCTTTACCTTCCACCACTCCTACTCTTACCTAACTAACTTCTCTTATGGTAACGTTTTTGTCGTTTTGTTGGCAGCTGTCGTTTTCTGCTTCCGGCTTGCGTGATCGAGATGTTCTCTCTAAGGTTCGTCGTTTCGAGCATCAATCGTCGTTTATATCTTTGTTCTGTTATTTCTTTCAGCTTCAGTTTCCTGTAGTTCAGTTGATGAATGTCAATTTCAGTGTTGCAAGACCAGAATTATCTCTTGTTTTCTGTAACGAGCTCGTGATTTTTTGTTTTTTAAAAGCAAAACAAACAAACAAACCACGAAATTATTGCAAATCCATAATTCATTTTAGGCAATTGTGCAGGACTATTTGATTATGGTGACGTTGCATTGAAACTATATATATTTTATAATGAAAATGAGGCCAGGCTATTGTTATTTCATTCTGGTTTTGGATTGTTATCGTTTCCTGCAAAATTGTTGTGATGGTAAATACGGTCACCATTGATTGTTTGTGTGGCTGTTATTTGCTGTAGAGTGATCCAATGATGGTTCTTTATACAAGAGGGAAACATGGAGCACTTGAGGAAATCGGCCGTACTGAAGTAGTTCTGAATTCTTTGGATCCTAAGTGGATTACTAAACACTTAATCATGTATCATTTCGAGGTTGTTCAGTTTTTAGTGTAAGTTAAATGCTTATATTTATACTTCTAACAAGGCACACTAGCGTTTTGTTTTTTCACTAGGAATCATTCCGTAAAATATTTTTTATCACAGGTTTCGAGTGTACGACGTTGATACTCAGTTTCACAATTTGGATGTGAAGGTATAGTGTCTACCTTGGAGACTCTTGACGTCACCCTTTTTCCTTTAACTTTAAGTTCAAGTGGCTATTTAATAAAGATAATTTCACATGTTATATTCTAAAGTGTAACCCTTTCTTAATAGGATTGTGAATTTTACTGTTTTGTGACTTCTTTATGATTCTATGTATACAACTGAACCTGCTTAAGTTTTTTCTTTATTGGTTGACATTCTACACAATCTCTTCATAAGGTTGTGAAACAATATATTCTAGTTAGTTCCAAAACTATACTTTAATTTGCTATGTGGAACTTTTTACTTTCTCTTTCATTAGATGTAATAACAAGTTGATAAAGCATAAAAGTCCATATTTGTAAGTTTTGATTGACTTATGCAGATGCTTAAGCTAGAAGAGCAACAATTTCTAGGTGAGGCAACTTGTGCATTATCGGAGGTAATGTGGAAATCTTTCAGGCTATTGTGGCTGTTCAAGTTTTTGTGGTCTGATATCTGACAAGTAAATAAAAATTTCATTATAGTCTCAGTTAAGCTGTATCTTCATGGCTTCTCACTATCTCACATTTATTACTTTTTTCCAATATATGCTGTTTGAAAGTGCTTACCATCTCAGTCTGAGTTAATAGCTTACTAGGTAACTGCCAAGCATATTGGAAGTTTTTCAGAAAAGACAAGCATTTCATAATGCATACTCAAATTATGATGCACTAGCACCTTATTCATTTCTGAAAATAAATTATCTTCCCAAGAACTCTTCCCATCAACAGTGACAGTATGGCATCTGCAGATAATTATAAAGTCTGATCGATCATTGGCATTAGAGCTACGTAGAGAAGATCCTATCAGATCTATGCATTCCCAAAATTGCGGGAAGCTCTTGGTGCATGCAGAGGAATGTGTTGGCTCAAAGACTACAGTAGAGTTGATATTTAGGTGCTCAGATTTGGAAAATAGGGATCTCTTCTCAAAAAGTGTATGTCTTAGTTTTTCCTTTTCTTGCTAGGTGTTATATGGAAAGCCAGTTATTGTATAAAATAAGACATGGTTTTGTTTTGTCTTGTAGGATCCTTTTTTGATAATATCAAAACTTGTGGAAGGTGGTACCCATATTCCAATTTGTAAAACAGAAGTTATAAAGAATGATCTCAGCCCACAGTGGAAGCCAGTGTTCTTAAACATTCAACAAGTAGGAGGCAAGGTACAAGGATCACCGTCTTAATTTATTCTTTCCGTAAAACTATAAAAGTATGGAAATATGGCCATGTTTTATGAGATTATATATGGAATAATATGCTGAACTTCATGATTTAGACACAGTGGAAGCTCTCATTTTTTCGTTTTTATTATATACAGGACAATCCTTTGATACTAGAGTGTTATAACTTCAATACCAATGGCAAACATGATTTGATAGGGTAATTGGCGGTTACTTTTTAATTTCCTTCGTCTGTTTGTTCCTTTGCCTATCAATATACTTTCTAGGCTGAAATGCTTCTTTGGTTTATCAGAAAAGTGCAAAAGTCTTTGGCAGAGTTGGAGAAGCTTCATGCTAGTGGTCAAGGAGAAACTTTATTTTTGCCTACTGGCGGTGGTCATAATTCTCATAACAAGGTTTTATTATAAAGTTTATTTGTGTCATGAATCCTTCTTTCTTTCTCTAAAAAGTGTAAAACATATTTTTCTATAATACAGGTATTAAAGAGCCGGGTATATCTGGACAAATTTTCTGAAAGTGTCCAATATAGTTTCCTTGATTACTTGTCTGCGGGTTTTGAATTGAACTTCATGGTGGCCATTGATTTTACAGGTACAGCTCATATCCTCAAATGAAGTGTACCTTATTATTTTCTAGATTTCTGTAGTTGTCAACATGAGGGGCCTTAGATATACCTGGATGACAAAGGTTTATGCATTCTTAATCAAATATAACTAACCTCCTGGTTTATCAGCTTCAAATGGGAATCCACGCCTTCCAGATTCTTTGCATTATATTGATCCTTCAGGACGGCCAAATGCATACCAGAAGGTGAGAACTGAGAAGTGATCTTTAGTTTGAATCATTTGTTTTTCCAGCGATCCTTGTCTTGAACTTGTCCCAACTTTATTTCTAGGCAATTGTTGAGGTTGGAGAGGTGCTACAGTTTTATGATTCAGACAAACGATTTCCTACATGGGGATTTGGTGCCCGACCAATTGATGGTCCTGTTTCCCATTGTTTTAACCTGAATGGAAGCAGTCACTATTGTGAGGTAGATATGCTACACCTGTTCTTGCTTTTGTTTTCACTTATCATAAAATAGTTCATCAGTGATTGAAGTTGTGTGTTTAACAGGTGGAAGGGATCCAAGGAATTATGATGGCATACACAAGTGCCCTGCTTAATGTTTCTCTTGCAGGACCAACTCTTTTTGGACCTGTCATAAGCAATGCTGCACTTATTGCCAGCCAATCTGTAGCAACTGGTGCAAGAAAGTATTTTGTTTTGTTAATAATCACAGTAAGAAATAAGAATTAGAACTTTTTTATTTCTCTCTAGAACTATGTAGCTGCAATTTACTCCTCCTGTAGTCTTTTTTCTTCCATGTCTCTTTCCGACATGCGCCGTGATTCAGCCATATAATCATAGCAGAGCTAATCACTCTATATCTGTGTTGCATATGAGAAAAAAAATTTCTTTGTCGTGACTTCTAAGCCTGTGATGATTTTTTGCATCATCTTGCTTTTCCACCGCTGATGCTGACATTTAATTGACATCACTAGGATGGAGTGGTGACAGATCTCCAAGAAACAAAAGATGCCCTTGTTAAAGCCTCTGACCTACCATTATCAATCCTTATCGTTGGAGTTGGAGGAGCTGATTTCAAAGAAATGGAGGTATGAAAACATGGCGGCTTTTTATACATAACTGTTCCTCATGGGAACTGTGTGATCAGTATACCACAACTGGTTTTTTTAGTTTTGCTACTCCTTTGAATAGATTTTAGATGCTGACAAGGGAGAGAGACTCGAAAGTTCATTCGGACGTGTTGCTTCACGTGATATAGTCCAGTTTGTTCCATTTCGAGATGTTCAAAGTAGGTATCAGTTTGCATATTATGATGTAACTCCATCCTATTGCCTTCTAACTCACAAAGTCTTTGCAATCTTCCCATTGCAGGTGGAGAAATTTCAGTAGTTCAAGCACTTCTAGCAGAATTACCTACTCAATTTTTATCGTACATGAGAAACAGGAATATCCAACCTACTCTCTAAAGAGGAACCATTTTCAAACTACATAGTAAAACGTTCTATCCATTGATCGTTGTGCCATTTCAAGGCCCTCACAGTATATTAAATTGAAATTTGGCTAAAGGGTGCAAACTCGCGCTTTGTGCTGAATGCTCATTTAATTGAAGGTCAAGAAGGGTTCGCTAGCCAACTGCATTTATCTAAGATTGGTATCTGTCTGAGCGAGCTTTATGGGTAGGATTTCCTTTCCTTCTTGTACTCATGCTTTGTGGGTTTTGTGGCAGGTTCATCAGAACTACAAATTGGAGGGGAAAATTTTAGTCGTTCAGTGAACGTTGAGATCCAATAAGTGAAAACATTTGTGAATTGATACTTTGATGCAAGTTAGATCATTTGTGGATGTCTTTAGATGGAAATTGATTATATCCATGAAGTTAGTAAAGGTTACTAGTTTTTTTTATCATCAATTCATCTCTGAAAAGTAAAAACTACACCTTGTAGATATGTTGGAAGACGAAGAAAACCTGTTTTGTGTTGGTTTCTTGCGTCTGTCCGTTTTTTAGTTTTACTTTTACTGTAATTAGAGTCCTTTAAACCTAAATTTTGTTGGTACATGTTTTCGATGCCAAGCTGATTCATTTTTTAAAAAAAAAATGTAGCCATTATGAAATTATCGAATGGTGATTTTGTTTACATATCCAAAAGGGACAGCGTTGCTCAAAGAATCAAAGGTGGAATGGGTTTCCACCCGGAGAAATTTTGATTCAACTTTTTAAAGCAAAAAAGTTAGTTACTTCTCCACGTGATTGAGTTCTACCTTGGTTGAAACAAACAAGCTCCTCATCACTCATCAGTATGGATTCAAGTATACTGTGTACAACTATAGTCAAAAGTCAAACATAGAGCTTAGCTCAGAGAGGTCAACATCCTCATCTGCCCCTCAAAAGAAAATAAATATGGGGTGGTTTTTTTTTTGAAACAAAGGAAGACACATTAAAGTGGAGCATATAAATTAAAGAAGAAGACACATAACGAGATACCAACAAATAAACCAACCCCTAGCATTCCTAGTCCTATCATCAGCCTCCCCCAGGATCACCTCCATTCCATTCTGTGTAACTCATCACCATTCTTGTGTGAATGACCTTTAGATTTGCTCTTGCAGTCTTAAAGATTCGTGCATTCCGTTCCAACCAGATGTTTCAAATCACTGCAAAGAACACTCATCCACATCTTCTACCCTTGTTGTCTATTATGCATGCCATGCCAACTCTCGAACAATTCTTTAACGGTTCCAGGAATCACCCACTCTCTTCCTAGTAACCTCAACCACTTGCACCACACCTGCCATGTTATCTCGCACCTAAGGAATAAATACTCTAACAGATTCTAATTCCTTGGTACACAGTACACACATATGGGGTGGTATAATAGTTTAAACTTTAAATACACCTTATTTAGTTATCCCGTGTTTCTTTGCGCAAAGATCGTTTAACTTCTAACACTAATTAAAAAATGCAAAGAATCGGGTTTCGGACCAATTAAACATACGATTACTGCGTCAAGAACTAACTGTTAAAAAATACTAAGTAAAGGGGAGGCCCAATGAATTATTTATATCTAGCAACTGAGGATTGGGATTGGGAACGTAACTCAGTATGGATTGTCACTTTTTCTCCGCTTCCAGGTTATACCGATTTCCGAAAATAAAATTGTTTTAGGCCAAAATAAAATAAAATAAAATGCTAAGAATTTATTATTTTTTATTATAATTTAGTTATTAATTCAATTTCTTTAATTTAATAATCCAACAACATATTTTATTAAGTTTATTCCATACTTTTAAACATTGACAATTAACTGATAATCAAAAATAATAAATTATGATGATCCTTTAATATTCATCTAAAATAAAATTGTTTAGTAATTTAGGTTATAATTCTTTATTTGCTTAATTTTTATATCCAAAGAGTTAATTAGAAAAAGAATCTTCTAACTAGTTATACTATCTATCAAAATACCTGAATATCTGCTGAGAGAATAGTCACTAAATTTGACTATAAATATTTAGTCATAGACCATGAACTTAAATAACAAACCAAATATTACAATGGACCATTCTTTTCATGCAAAATAATTCTAAAACTTGAATTTAAGACCTCTTCATTAGAATCTAAGATAATTATTATTTTGACTAACATTATATTAGAAAATTAAAGTAGATGACAATATACATGTTATCTATAAAGATAATCATGACCGTATCCTTAATATAAGTAGTATGAGAATTAGAGTTTGATAACTACGAATTTGTTTGAATAATTTAGTTATGTATTTGTTTTCACATATTCCAAACAAAAAGGTTTATTGTAATTTTATTTCAAAGTAATACTATGTGTGGACGTGGGAACGGAGGGAAAAAGTAATTATTCTTAATATTTTTAAGATAATTTTCCTTTTCCTTTTTTTTCCGACTTTGTTTAGATGATTTCAATAAACAAGGGAGTAAAGCAGAGGAATGTCCTCCTCGGTTGGGAGGAGACATGAATTTTTAATAATAAAAAGAATTTAATTTTGATTTAATTATAAAGTAATTTTATAACCTCATTGTCTTTTATATGTATGTATCTTAGACTTTGCGAAGTCAAAGTTTCTATAACGATGGAAACGTTGTCAATAGGATGGAAAACAAAGAGAAAAAAAAGAATAATAATCATGTCAAGTATACATAAAAAATTAATCAATAAATTAATTATTTGTATAGAATATATATTAAAATATAAAATATATATTAAAAATAAATTAAATACAACATATAAATACATAATAACTAATTTTAATAATTGTCAACGAATTATAATTCAAATAACATAGTCTCTTTATATTCATCTAAAAAATACAAATTTAAACCTACCTATCTTTTAAAAAAAAACTAATTTTAATAGTTGATTTTAACGTTCAAACACTACTTTTGTCATTAAAATATGAAGGCATGCGACATGCGTAAAGTGATATCATCATATCCAAAATTCTTGCATTGCCGCTCTTTTAAAAAAGCGTATATATAGATAGATTGGTAAATAATTTACTCAAGAAATGAGTATATTTTGTACGAATTTAAAATTGAAACTGATATTTTAGTTAAAAGAAATAACAAAAGAACTAGGAACAAGAGGACTTTCTAGGGCCCTTTATTCTTTTCTACTTCACTCCATAAAAGTCATAGAAGCAAAACCCTAATTTCTTCTTCTCCTCGATCTCCAACATATGGCATCCACATAGTAGTGTTGTTAGATTGAATAGTCATCTCTTATCTCTGAATAATTATCTAACTCACCTCATGATGATTTATCAACAACGATGGAATGGCATGTACGCGTAAAACACAGATAGAATCTTCCATCATTACAGAACGCAGAAGTTAACAAGCTAAGCTTCACCGCGTTTTCACGTAACTAAGCTCAGTTTCATTCTAAAAGTGGATCGAAAACATGGAAAGAGGCCATTTCCCCTTGAAGAAAAAGAAGAAGAAGAGAAAGAGGAGAAGGAGCACGTGTTCCCGATTTACTCTGAACGTTCCCAGCAAGACACGTCGGCGGTGGTATCAGCTCTTGTTCAAGTCATTGGTGGCAATCCACCGCATCATCATCAACAAATCTCTCACTCCTCCACTTCTATGGACAACAATCAACAATCTCAACCACCATCTATAATGCAAGATCAAGGTATAATGATTTAATTTCAGCACTTAGGGTTTATTATTTAGTTTTAGGTCTTCATTTCTTCTCCCTTGTGTTCGCGTTATTCTTTAACTTCGCTTCTCTCTGATCTTGTTGGGTCAAACCTGAAATTGATTTATACTAAGTAATGCGGTCTTTTAGAGAACTTCTAAATCTCTCTATCAAAATCGATTTTGATTTATAAAGAAGATTATCATCCTCTAAGAAATTTATATGTGGTGTGACCTTCACAACATAAGTGGGTCTTTAATTAGGTTTTACCTTGTTTAAATAATAATAGGTTGGTTTGTTTTCAAGGTCTTATGTCTTTCACTTTATATATACACCAAATTTCTCTCTTCCTTTTAGCTAGACCTTTCATTTTGGAGACGAAAAAATAGAAGAAAAAAAAAGTATGGGAAAGAAAGCCTCTCCTTTTCTTATATCTATCTCCTAGTGATGTTAATTATTACTTAAATGTTTCCAACCCCATATATATTCTACGGAAATGTTTGGTAACCAAAGCTAAAAACAGCCATAATTTACCTTATTTAGCATTCATTAATTGTTGCGACAATTAATTAATGTTAAATAAGGTAAATTCTGACTGTTTTTTTTTTGTCTATCTAGTATTACTTTTTTTAAAAAAAAGTAGTGTAATATTTGTCTTTTTTTTAAAGAGGAAAAGAATGTTTAATTTGACTTATATATCTGAATCATTGTATGATTTCTACATACACCGTACTTATTAATTATTTATTGGGGACAAAAGAGAGTGTAAAAAGAAAGGAGTTGGGGTCTTGGGGAGGTGAGATCGGCTTGAAGTTTTTATTTTTTTTTTCTTTCATTACTAATAGTGGTAGGTGTAGAAGAGATTATGATGGTGTAGACACAAAGGAGCTGTATATTGAGTTCGTCTGTGTCGCATCAAAATATATATTACATTTGAAGAGTACTAGGAGTCACTAGAATTTGTGATGTGTAGTCATTAATTAGCCATCATTAATATTTTTAATGGCGTTAGATGATATTTAATGGTGTAGGATTACTCATTATTCTTTTGATGGTTAAGTGTTGAATTTCAACTAGACTTTCTCATTGCATTTTTTTAAGAAAAAGTTTATATTGCTTCTTTTGTACTCAAAACAAAGGATAAATCCTCAAAAATGTTTTTGAATTATTAAATAGTTTATTAATTGATCATTTTAAATTAAATGCATAAATAATTTGCTAAGTATAAATATCATTTATTAATTGATAATTTAGAGATTTTTTGATAGTTTATTCCAAAAAAGAAAGAAGATCAAACTTCCTCTTGGCTCTTAATAATATGTATGTGTATATAGCAGTGGTAAGAAGACACTACAAAGGGGTTAGGCACCGGCCATGGGGGAAATGGGCCGCGGAGATTCGAGATCCGAAGAAGGCAGCAAGGGTTTGGCTTGGAACTTTCCAAACTGCCGAGGAAGCTGCACTTGCTTATGACGAAGCCGCTCTTAGATTCAAAGGAAGCAAAGCTAAGCTCAACTTTCCAGAAAGGGTTCATCTCACTCGTGAATTCGGTTACCTCACTAACCGTCCTCCACAACCGGAAATTGGCAATAACAATGGTCAACAAGTACCTAGTACTACTACCACAATTTCTAATGCTTCAGCTTCACAATTTTCTGGCAGTAACAACAACAATTTCAATTATGCTTTGCCTCATTTGTATGGGAACCATAAAAATATGTTTGTTTCTTCCTCTTCGTCTTCATCTTCATCTTCTGGATTTTCTATGCAATTTGGAGGTTCTTCTTCTAAGTCTCCTCCTAGGAATTAATTGGACAGTGATGACTTGGATGGTACGCCCAAGGTTTTCTGTCTTTATCGTTAATTTTTATCGTCAACTATATATGCATTCATTTCTTATTTCTTAAGATTTTCATTATATATAGTATTTATATATGGGGCACACTATATGATGAAATGTTTGTTTGAAGAGCCGTTTAACCCATTCCTACAAAAAGGAGTCAGGATGAAGCATGCCACTAAATGATATGGTTTAATAATTAAAATTTTTAACAAGATGTGTATTTGATCTAAATTCAAGTAATGATCTCTACTAGAGATTTGTTATATATTTTCAGAAGTGCTATAAATATATTAAAATTGTTATCATATATTTGTATATAAATATACGTGTTATTTAATAATTTTTAAGTATCATTTTTACACCAACAAAATTGAGTGTAGTGGCAATTTTATTATATTCAACCCTACGTTTTCTCCTAACCTAAGTCCATCTTTCACCATTATTCCCCATGCAACTCTTCATGATTACATGTAAAGAAACTCTAGTGTGCCAAATTTCCATCATCAAAACCAATATATAAATATATACTAACTTGCGGGGGTAGAAATATTTGGAAAAGTCTAGGGAGCCAGCAACTTTGTTAAATTTTGGCCAACATGTAACTTGCAAAGAAAAATGAGCCATTGGATAAAATCTCACACTCATCTCACACCATTAAAATCATCATTGATAACTATTTGATGGCTACAAATCACAAAGTTACTGCCCCTAGCATTCCTTGAAATATTTTATGAGAGAAAGAATCGAGAGTACCTTATAAAAGCTTGCTTCAAGTCCCAAAGTTTGGAAGCTGACTAAGAAAAAGAACTGGAAAGAGCCGATGACGAGTATAGTTAATCGGCCATGAAAGTGGATGAAAACAAGTAAAGGTAATTAAGGAGAATATATTATAGCTTCTACATTGGTGTCTTAAAAGCACCAAACAACATATATGTTATTACAATTACACGGCAATAATATAATAAGGGTGCATGTATGTATGAAGCTGGTGGTTTGAACACAAGCGATAATTCTGACCCCCGAAACCGCGTCTTAATAATTTTTTGCTTTCCTTTCATTATTGATCTCATCATCCAACAATCTAGAAAAAGATGCATGCATGCGACTGTGGCAAACTTTGGATATTTTAAGAAGAAAAGTTGAACGGCAATGGAAAAAATCGAGTTATTGATTATTTATCGAAATAATAACTTTTTTTAAAAAAATACTTTTATCTATTTCATTGCATCTGATTAATACACCAGGCAGAACTCTATTTAACTATTTTACCTGAAAATAAAAATCATAATTAATTAGTGAATTAGTTATAAATAAAATAAAAAAAATATTTATTTATTTTTACAGATTTACGAATATACGAATACTTATATGAAATTCGTAATTCTATTAGTGTATATATGAGGTCGGATCCAACAACCTTATAAATCGGATTAATATTTATAATTTTTAGATCGAATTTGTATAAACATTGTAGATATGTGAATGTGACCTCTAGACATTATGTGCGTCAGCGTGCAATATCGGCGTGTGGGTTAAATTTTGATCACTTCCGTGCGCATTTGATTAATTTGTGACTAACGTAATCTGTCCAAACTCGAAACGTTATATAGCACCCAGGTTGTAGAGAAAAGGTTAGTTGACTAAACAAACTTCGAATGAATGCAGTTTTATTTATTTGGTTGTAATTTATTTGAATAATATAATCTCGTTATGGAATATGGATGGAGTCTCCTGTCCCTGTATGTTTGAGTGTTTGACTGTGGAATGAGTCGTTTCTGCATGTGTCCGTATCATACTGAGAGCGAGAATGTGGATGTTCATTCAAGTCAACGCGTCAAATTTAGAACCCAGACTCTGACCATTGACCAGTGACCCCATTAACAATGAATTGGCAAATTAAAGAGGCCACAATAATATAGTTACAGTAAAAAAATTTT
>NC_029787.2:109667746-109668590 GCF_000816755.2 Arachis ipaensis
TTAAAAATTTTAATATTATGTTTAATAAATTAAATTTAAAATAATTTTTAATAAATATAAACAATAATAATTATATCTGATAAAATAATTTTAAAATTTAAAATAATTATAATAAATATAAATAGAAAAAACTAATCATAAACGAATAAAATTTGGTATTAATAATTTATTTAAGGATAAATCTAAACATTGATTACTATATAAAATGATATTAAATTTTTTAATTTTAAGAAGTACAAACTAATTTTTTATGTATTTTCACAAGTAACTTTAATTTTTTTTTTAAAACTACAACCATAAATATATTATTTTTAAGGTATATTTATTCAAAAGATATCGGTATCGGTCTTTCCAAAAAATCTTTACTAAATCAGACTTAAAAATGGTGATGCGTGTCATTTAAAGGACAAGTTACAAACAGCTAGTTTATACGAAGAGATACGCAAAAAAAAGCGTTATTTAAAGCCATTTAAATTGAATTATTTATAGGTGAAAACTTACATATAAAGTTGTTAGTTTAAACTATTAAATGATAGTTTAATCAAATATATCAAATTATTTAATAATTTTTAATTAATAACTTCATATAAAAATAGAGTTATCAGTTTATTTATAACATAAATGCCGATTGAACGTTACACATCATAATGGGAAATGATGAATTCTTACCTTCTCTTTCTGTTATTCTTGTCCAGCGAAATGATGCATGAATTTTAATAGCAGGGGGTTACGAACGAAATTTGACCCTAAAACCTAAAAGTAGGAGAGTAATTAAGCTAATTATTTGATAGATGAAGTTGTCTATTACACTAATGAAATTAAAATAAAAAAAATTCATAAATGT
>NC_029787.2:109668894-109672113 GCF_000816755.2 Arachis ipaensis
CATATCAATTTGTATATAAAAAAATTATGATTCATGATTTTATAAATTATAAATTTTTTAAATTAAAAAATTAAAATTGTGATTCACAATGTTTGGTAACTAAAGAAAATCAGCCAAAAACAGCCATAACTTGTCTTATTTAGCATTCATTAATTGTTGCGATACTTAATTAATACTAAAGAAAACAAGTTCTGACTGGTTTTTTTGTCTACCTAGCATTACCCTATCTTTTTTAAATTTTATAAAAACTCATGCAAATGTAGCAAGTATTTAACAAAAAGAAGTAAAAGACAAAGTCAATGGCCCCCAATCTAGCTGGTTGACTTTGGTTTTGTTTAGATGCACTAAGTCGCGAGATTTGTTTGGGCCTATTATTTGAGGGATGTTTGTCTCTGTTCCTCTAATGTCAAACCTTGCGGCCATTATTCATCCCAGTCTCACTTTCAAAAGTCAATATCTTGCCCAATTTTTCAACTTCGTCATCAATCATCATCATCATATCATCTTAGATTACTTGAAGATGTATTCATTTAAATTTATATACGAATAAGATGTTGTTCTGAGTTATTATAAATTATAATAATGAAGTATGGGAATAACTCCTTAACAAAAGTGTGCATATGTGTTTTTCTTTTGTTTGTTGCTTTTTTTGTTGGGTCACGATGGAGTATGTTAAACTAATCCTAATAAGATACTGTCAAGCCTTTAAGTTTAAGGCCCTTTGGGTATTTCAAGAAGACTATTTTTGGATTTTTGCTTCTCGTATAAAACTCATTCAAGATAGTATTGGACTGGACAAGCTAGAGTATTGGGGCTTTGAGCATAGATATTAAGGGCAAGGCCTTGGTTGAAGTGGCAAATGTATTTGCGTTGCAACATGTGTGTGAGTAGGGTAAAAACTAAAAACGAAAAAATAACCCCCTCCCCCTGGCCCTATACTGTGTGCATAACGATAAATATTTACCCGTTTAATTTACTTAGCAAAAAAAGTAAGGCAACTTGAATAGATGAGATGGGAAACAGAAAGAGAAGAACAAGTACAAGTGATGGGATTAATTAAGGGCATTACATAATAGATGAGAAGTAGTAGTAGTAGAAGCTATAATTAAGTTTGGACAGCTAGAAGAGAAGATGATGATGGGTGGAGGTGGAAGCTGAATTGTTCCTGTGGGCGTGACAAAGCTGGCGAAGCTTCGTGGGAACGTACCAGATGGATAGGCGAGGATGAGAGTTAAAGATGGCATCAATGTCGTGGTGGTGGAGGGCAGCAATGGCAACTAGAGGGTTGTAGCAGGCCTGCCTCCATGCCCCAACGTTCTGGCCTGTCTCCTTGAACTGCCTCCTGAGCTGATTGGAAGTGTCTTTGTCAAGGCAGTGAAGCGCGTAACAGTGAACGTAGTGTCTCATCTTTGGCTTGTTTATGCAATGAGCTCCTGCCTTCTTGGCGTACCTAAACACTTCGTTTGTCACCTGCACAGTACATACCTCTCAAATTAGAAGCTGAGACGGAGAGTATCAAGGTAGGTAGGTAGGTACCTTGGTAGGGCATTTTTGACCGCTTTCCTTGGCAATGTTCTGTACTTGGATCAAGAAATCACGGCATTGCTCATACAGATGGAATAGGTAATCCAGGCCGTTCTTCTTGCCACGTGCCACTTCCCCAGGCTCCGTCACTATGAACGGGTGCTCTCTTTGTCTCTCCTCCTCCTCCTCTTCTTCTTCCTCCTCATCACTCATCGTCTTGCTTCTGCTTCTCATCCTCTTCCTGACGTCCCACGTGCTCCCCACCGCCTCTTTATGTTGTTGCACCCCTGCCTCCTCAAACAAATTAAACCTATCATCTCAAGAACAGTGGTCTAATGTTAAGAGAAATGAAGGGAGAGGGATGTGGACCTTCTTGAGGGAGAGAATCAATTCGAAGTTGATGATGGTCTTGGATGCGTCTACGCTCAGCTCGGACGGCAGCTTTGATGCCATAGCGCTCGCCAACCAGCAGATCCCAACGGAAGATCTGGGAAAGGCTGTTCATCATGTGCTCCAGCTCCTCCTCTTTCATGTCCACCAGCGTCCTCGCCGTGAACCCCAGCTCTGCCACCTTCGCCGCCGTGTAGTACCTCACCCCGTACGCATGGAACAGCTCCTCCAGCCCCCCGGTCCCCTCCATCAGTGAGGAAGAACAAGTTGGGAGGATGGTGCGCGAATCCCACTTGAAGAGGGTGGACGTGAATGCGTCAGGGTCCATCTTTCTATCTCCCAACACAACATACATATTTATATCTCCTCTTAATCACTAAATTATTATTTCAACCTCCTCTTGATGACAACCAAAACAATAATATTTGCCAAAATGAGTTGCATTATAATATTATTTACACATCAGTCTCTGTAATAGTAAAAAAGATCTTTGTTTCCTGTGTTTCGTTTCTGAGACTAATTGGTGTTGTCAGCAGCATAGCAGGATTCTTAATGCTTAAATGACGAGGCCTTCGTTCCTTTCCTTTCCTAAAACACCATTTCATTTTCCCTATGAAACTAAACAATACTACAGTATAGCTAGCTAGCTAGTCCCAAACAAACTGAACCACCTACCTCTTTCTCCCTCTCTAAATTATTACTTGGTATGTTACTAATAATCTTCCGTTAAACGTGCAATGACAATGAGTTCCTTCAAAACGAGAATGAGTTAGTTCCAAGTAGTTCACTTGCAATTTGCCAATTGCCATGCGCTGATAAAATTAAAAGTGTACGCCGATTGCAGAGGAAAAGACAAGCGAACCAATAGAGTAGCTAGGCTAGAGACGAAGTAGGGTGGCAGAGAATCCATGAAGCCTTCATTGCTTTACGTACGGCGGTGTTACAAAATCAGAGAAAATCTCACTGACCTTCTTACCTTTTTTCTGCCTTTAATTAATATTAATTAGATAGCAGAAAGAAAGAGATAGAGGGGTTCGCTCGTTGACTAAGAGAAGTGTGAATGCAATTATGCAAAATCAAAATCAAAATAGAAACAATAATTCATATAAAGTCACCACACGAAAAATTCTGAGTATCATCAAATTTATTTTGATTGAATTTATTGTTCAAATATATTTAATGGTATAAACGATGCCAAAAAATATTTATTAGTGAATTATTTTATCCAACACTAATTACTGACAAATTTTGCATTAGATTTTATAATTAATATAATAAAAATAAGTGATTGGTTAGTGTTGAATT
>NC_029787.2:109672133-109679709 GCF_000816755.2 Arachis ipaensis
TAGTCTTAGTAATCAAATTAAATTTTCTTTTTATAAAATTAGTGGACAAATTCTAAATATCAGAAATTAACTAATAATTTTATTAAATATCAATAGTATGAATATAATAAAAAGTCAAAGAAGTAAAATACAATAAAATAGACATAAATAAATTAATTTTTTAAATCTTACAGATCCCAGTAATTGTTATCGTCGTCATTTTTTCCTTGCTGAAGTGGCAAACTAGGTGTTGATGTCGGTGCCCCACCATCAGTCCCGCTGTCTCCAGCACGCATCTGCTTGTTGTACATTGTCATCTAGTCTCGCAAACGCTATAGTCGCTCCAGCTTCTCCGTCAATTCTGCCCTGATGACAATGATGTCTCCCAAGCGTGCAAGAAGATCGTTGTACCTTTCCTCAGATCAACAACTTCTTCATAATCGACAGAGCTGATGGCAGAGGCAGAGGTGAAGCCGCCAATGTGGAAGTACGGAGACTGCTAGCGAAGAACAACCCCAAACCATAGACACGATTTTTGTAGGGCTTAGAGGCAGTCTCGCGCCAAACCCTATTAGGATTTATGATTGAGACATCGGAGCCGGAGTCGTCTCTACTAGGCTAAGATTGCTGGGTCACAGCTTCCAATATCTCTGTGTAACACACGTTGTGAATTGTGATTAGGATGCCAGTTAATTGACTTTGAAGCGAATACATTTCAAACTTAAAATTAATTGAAACTCACATAATGAGTCACAGATCGCTCATAAGCAAATCTCCCGTTATTGGCCTTCAACGTATGTGTACATTTGAAGGTCTTCGCCAATGTCGTCTCACACTCCAACAACTTAGAGTTAGATTACATATATTGAAACCAACTAATAAAATAAATCAAGTAACAATTCATTCAAGTAATAATTAACAAAGATTAGCAAACTATATACTAGCCTACTCTTCGTCTTCATGAAAATCGCTGACCCACTGGCATACTTCAACGACCTCGGCGATGCCCTGTTAGTTCTGTTCATCAGATGGTGACGCTTGAACCCCTCATCAGTACAAAGATGGACGTCCAGTTCTTTCTTAATATCTAGACAGAGCCCAATCGTGAGGTGGTCGAGCCCCTCACGAACATCCTGCATCATCTGCTGAAGTCGCCAGCCTATCCGGTGATCGTAGATCTTGCTGATCAAGAGATCATGTTCCCTATCCCATATAAATTTCTCCTGCACAAAGTAATTCAACAACATTAGTTAGTCGAAATAAAATACAGTTAAAATATAGTTTATTCAACATTATTGGGTTCTTACCGCCCACTTCTAAAACCGTCGCTCTCTGGTCTCAGCAGGGATCTTCGTGTATCTCGGTCATGGGCTGTTGTATATGCACTTAATCACATTGGAAATCTCCTGTGTACATGCATTGTTGTTTGGTGCAAACATATCAATGAAAAGCTTAAGATTAGCAAACATATAAAAACACATAAAACTTAAAAAAATTGACATAACCTCTCCTAAAATTGGACATATATCCACCTTTACAGTTTCCACAAATCCAACTTCAATCCACAATATTAGTCAAAATTCAATTAAATTCACAATATTTTCAACCGAATATATTAACTTATATTTACTATTGTATACATTTATAAGGGATCATATATATTAATGTTTACATCTCAAAGAATGTCATTATATATAACATTAATCATTATATATTTATTTAAAAATATAGAAAATCAAGTTAAATTTTACCAAAATTTAAAAAATGAGTGTTAACTGTTGTCTTAACATAAATTATTTCTTCAATAACTATACATATGAATTAGAAACATAACAACATGTTGAACTATATACAAACTAATAGCAATTGATCTAATCAGAAAAATCCTGATCCTAATCTAAATCATTTAACCAGCAGAAAATTTCACTTACTAACTAGAAATTAATATATAATTAAGTCCTAAATTAACTAAAACAGAAAAAAAGAGTGATCATGGAACCTGAGCTTCAAATAGAGTAAGAAAAACTTAAGGAAGGGAGATGCAATGGCAGCAACAGCCGCTGCTGGTGGAACGCCACAGCGGTGCTGGAAGAAGCTCTGACAAACAGAAAGGGGGAGAAGATTTTACGGCTGACGTTGGGTTGTGAAGGGGAAAGAATGAAAGAAGGGGTTGGTTTCGGTGAGAGGAAGAGGAGACGACGAAAGGGGGTTGCAAAGGCGCTGCCAGCAGCGGCGGCACACGGAGCGGCGACGATGAGAGGGTTAGAGAGCGAGTGGGAGAAGAGAGGGTAGAGAGGGGGATTCGAAATGAATGTGGGAGAGGTTTGCTCTTTAAATTTTAGGATTAGTTACCGTCGTATTTATTCGCCAATAAATCTGACAATTACTAATCCGCGCCAAGTTTCACATTTTTTCTCCAATTATTACTAGTGACTTTATTGTAGGAATAGCAAATCCGACAGTAAAAATTTGATACGACGGAATAGTTTTTATTTTTTATTTTTTTGTAAATCTAATCTGACAGTAAATTCGATAATAACACATGATATTAAATCTGTTGGTAAATTTGATGGTAGTTGACACTTTTTTTGTAGTGAGTGTAGTTAAATTTTTTAAACATTTCTAAATTATAGAGGCTATTATGATAGTCCTTAAAGCTTGCTGTTTAGTTTGTCAACAAAAAAAATTAATATTTAATTTAAAAATATAAAATAAATAAATTCTAAATATTCAATATATATTTAAATGAAAATGAGGGAGTGGGAGTGGGGGAATAGCAAAGAGCATAGTGGAGACAAAATAGAGAAAAGGTAAGAGTTGTACAGTTGTACTTGCTGTTACCAGGAAGTCCTCTGTGACTGTATTGTAGTCTCAAGTCTCAACCCAACAATCATAATCTCTTCTCTCCTCTTCCCTTCTATCCACCTCCATGCTACCATTATTGCCGTACCAAATCTTAATTTTATTACTACAATCTAGAACTGCTTAATTCAATAATCATAAGAAAACTAGTAAAACCAAATCTCGCTCATCTTCCCCTTTTTAACTCTACCGTACCCCCCTTATTACTCCTTGGGCTCGTATAAAAACGTTTATAGTGTTTGGGCTCGATACACCAACAAAGTGACAAACAGTGGCCAGATCCATGAAAGGAAATGACTTTAACCAGCATTGTTTCCCATTGAATATGAATTTGATGACAGACAATATTTGTATTACAAATTGAATCTGCTGAGATTGATTAGTGTATTGACACGCCAATCTTTATTCATAAAACCTGCACCTACTGATACAGTGAGATAACATATAATAATGATGTAAAATATTTATTTATTCCTTATTGCATGTGAAAGTCATCAATTTTATTATTGTTATTCAACAATTCAGCTATCTTGTATTGGGACTAATGGCAATTGGCCTCCATATATCTCTGGGAGCTGACTCTCCTCTATATCTTCTAGCAGTGTTGATTTCAGCTTCTTGTTCTCCACAAATACAATCTGCAATCAAACTCATTCTCTTAACATCCATCTCAAACGAGACACACTAACAGTAGTTTTATGTTTTAAATTAAATGTCACCTTTTTCCTGGTATTGTTGTCAATGAAGGGGTAAATGACTTTCCACACTTTCATAAATATGTAAGGTGCGTGCAGAATAAACAACTTGCCTAATCTTTCAGGGTAGTAATCCTGCATTATTCATATTTAATTTGAACGTTCAAGCTTCCAATATCAACCATAAAATCATATGCATATAACACTACACAACACATACCTGCAAAATGCTTAGAGCGGTAATGTATCCACGCACGTCACTGTTAGAGTATCCCCATCCCTTAAGTTCTGCAATGCCCACAAATTTTTCTTGCCCATCTGGCATACTATAATAATATATATATATATAGAGAGTATTATATATCCGGCCATTCAATGAATCTAATTGTATTTGTAATAAAAGCAATTACCTGGCACATAACTTGTCAAATGCATACACAACAAAACCTGTATTATATATTGTATTATAAATAAATAAGTTGGGAAAAATAAAATAATATTGAAACGAGTTATATATAGCTAGGTACTTAACAGTTAACAGACTTACGTTTGAATTCATCGAGACCACCCTGTTTGTTTTGGAAATGTCTGGCACCAAAGATAACAGCGATTGGTCGACCTCTGTTGTCATGTCCTTGGGCGAAGACCTTGTCCTGTGTGATTTCATTGGGAACCTCTGACACAGAAAAGAAACCATTTGGAACAAAGGAGCGCCTCCATTTCAAGCACTTGAGGAGCATTGCAGAAGCCTTGTCAACATCTGAATCACGAGCACGCAGAAATCTTCTCATCATCAAATCATCCACTTCATGCTGCACCATGCAACATATATAACAACCATCAAATTAATTTATTCTTTTCATCTTTCACAGCAGAACTTTTTGTTTTTCGTGTGAGGGAGAGAAGAGTGTATTTCCCAATAATATGAGAAGAAAAGTGTTTAACTTTGCTATGGGAGCTACAAATCGATGCCTCCGATTTGTTTTTATTTTTTTTCTCAAACAATCACAAATCGAACGGTCCGATTTGTGATTTCGAAAAAAAAAAAATTTTAATGTTAAAATCGGATTGTCCGATTTTTATTTTAAAAAATAAAAAAAAATAAAAAATACAAAACGAACCATGCGATTTGTAGTTTTCTTTTTTTTTCCCAACAAATCGGACCCTCCGATTTGTAGTTTACTTTTTTCTTTAAACAAATTGGACCGTCCAATTTAAAAAAAACACCACAAAAAAAAACATCTAATCTTTCAATAATAATATATTACACATATATTTAAATAATATAAAAAAAATTAGCCTTCACAGTACACCTAATTAACCTAGAAACTACAAGTAAGGCTAATAATTTTATATGGCCATTTACGTGACTACTTCAGATTATTACATTTTTCAAAAATGCGTACGTATGGTTGAAGTTACAAATCTCTTTTATTATGAAAATGCATTTGTAAGTTACCATAATGCTAGAAAGAAAATAAAAAATTAGTTTAAATTTATTTTATTCTAATAACAATTAATAAATATTAAAAACAAAATTTAAACTATTTTTGATCAATTTATTTTATCACATATTTCTGTTTAAGTTAAATGAAGGCATTATTTCTTCTTTAGTAGCAGTTTTGACCATTGAGAGATTCCAATCACATTTAATGGTTAGATTTCAGATTGGACGGTTTCATAAATTCTGTTGGTTGTTGTGACACATGTCAAAATCTTATTGGGTAGGTCCTGAGATGCACTACCCTAATGACGCTGCCGCTGTCTTTACTGCCGGGCTACAGCCTAGAAGTAGGGGTGCACATGGACCGGATAAAGTCGGGTTTGATGTGATCCAGATCCGGTCCGAAATATACACCGGATTTATTTATTAGATTCGAACCCGGCCCTAGACCCGATAAAATTAATACACTTTCGGGCCACAATTATACCGGGTGAAAACCGGACCGTTAACATTACATTACGTTGATATCTTCTTGTAAGCTAGCATGTAAAAATATTCAAATTTTCAAGACTCCAACCATTATTTAACATGGTAAAATTCACTTAGAAAAATATAACAAGAACCAACCATTCTTCAAAATTAAAGCATAACCACAATCAATACTAATGTTGTCTAATAATACCAAATATTTAAATCAATACAAATAACACAATATTATGCATTAGTCTAAAGTCTTATGCATTTTAAACATAAAACATTAACTTATAGTTTTATAATGACTAATAACACAAAATATTAAGATTTACAATACTTAAATTCCACATAAGAATAGTCATGATCCATCACCAATAACACAAAATATTAATTGTGTATGATGACCGGGTCACCGGGCCGACTTCGGGTGACCCGAGCTATGGCCCGAACCCGACCCGAAACAATGACCGGGTCTATTTTTGAGACCCTTATCCGGCCCTAAACCCAATAAGATCACACCAAATTAGCCCCAAAAGTGTTCGGGACCGGACCGGACCTTCGAGCCGGGCTGGGTCTGTGCACCCCTACCTAGGCCTCAATTTCAAATCCAGAAGATTCTTGCAATGGAACTGAAGGAAAAACCACTTGTCTCTGATGGTTTTGAAAGCACCGAGAGACCAACTAATCTAATTAGCATTTGATTGGTTGAAGCTGGCAAGCTAGTTAGAAAGGGAGAGATCAGTGTAGATAGAGTTGTCAAAATGGCAACTGCATACAAGTCAGTTTGGTTTGTTCGTAAAGTTAGACAAATAGAACAAAAAAAAAAAAAGAGGTAAATTATGACATTTTTTTAGCGACTAAATTATGGCTTATTTATAAGCATATCATTCTGACTTACTTAGAATAACTTTGCAAATTAAAATATAAACACAAGCCAAACAAATCAATTTATTTAACTCATTAGTTTAAATGAATCGACATCTTTTTAACTCATAAAAAAAGAGTGAATACTCAATCAAACTTTTGACAATTACATTAAAGAGGCTACAAGGTCTCCAAACAAAAAAATATACCTTTTTCGGTCCTTAATTTTAATTTTTATGAGACTTATTAGTCTTTGTTTCAATAATAAAAGTAAACATCAGAGACCGAAAAAAATATTTTTTTTGTTGAAGATCTTATTATCTTTTGAAATAATTAAAAGGTTATTTAAATTTTTAAAAAAAAAAAATCAACTCGTTTTTTTTTTCTTTCTCATTTTTGACCGGTGGCGGCCTTGTTAGAATCCTCAGAAGGAATTGAAGTTGTAAATGGTGAGTTTGTGTCCGAGGATCAGTGACATCAGAGGATGCAAGCGGGGCAAACTTAAGAGATGGAACTTTTACTCATGAATAACTTAGATAAACATAATTTTTTACAGTATCAAAATAAACTAGAAACTAGAAAGGTTAACTATTAAAGTTACGATGAGCATCAATCACATCGCATTTAGCTTTCAGAAGAAAAATCTAGCGACAATGTCATGCAAATGATGGAAGCATTTATGTATGTTTGTAGAGCATTCAATAGATGTGACAACAATAGGGTAATACATTTTTTTCGCTTATTATTTTTTGTGTGGGGAGAGCTGAGTGCATCTCACAATAATGGGAGAAGAGATGAGTTTTTCATTGCTATGGTGTGAACAAATCGGTCCCTCCGATTTGTTTCATTTTTAAAATCAACAATCACAAATCGGATGGTCCGATTTGTGTTTTTAAAAATAAAAAAATTTTTACTGTTGAAATCGGACCGTCCGATTTCTATTTCAAAAAATAAAAAAAAATTAAAAATACAAAACGGACCATGCGATTTGTAATTTTTTTTTATCAAACAAATCGGACCCTCCGATTTGTACTTTACTTTTTTTTTCAAACAAATCGGACCGTCCGATTTGAATAAAACACCATATAAAAGAAATACCTAATCTTCCCATAACAATGTATTACACATATATTTATACAGTATAAAAAAATTAGCCACATTTTTTCCTTCTAATTATTAAATGCAAAATTAATTCGATTGATTAATGTTTAAAATCTTAAAAGCAACGAATTATTTTATTTAATATTTAGATATATGT
>NC_029787.2:109680116-109682580 GCF_000816755.2 Arachis ipaensis
ATGGCTGATTTTAGTATACGAATAGTATTTTTTTTTGAAAAAAAAAACATAAATTAAATTAGCTCCTTACTAAAATTGTTGTACAGGTATTTCTCACAAAATTTGTGACCCACGAGTACAACCATTATCGATCATATAATATTCACATCTAAATATAATTTGAACATTGTCTAGTAAAAGAAAAAGGGGTAAAAAGCTATTAGTTTGATTTGAAAAATATTACTTAAATTAGCAAAATGGAATAGATTGAAATGTATTAAACAACTTAACTAAGAGAGTTAGTTTTATCCTCACTTTTATTATTAGATTCTATCCACTTAAGTGTTTGTTGACCACTGAATTTTCCACTATTCATATATGCTTAGAGAATAATGACAAAGGCATTGTGATATTACTGAAAGAAAAAATCAAACCATAATACAAGTGAACAAGATTTAGGCTTCTTTTTCTCCCAACTTGTCTGTTCAAACATGTCTAACTAACTGGTCATGAATACTACTTCCGTCTAAATTAAATAAAAACAATTAATTAGAAAATCAAGCAAGGAAAGTGGAAAGAATGGATTACCATAGAAGAGGGATCGTGCGTTTCAATGAAGGCTCTCATAAGAGGGATTTTGGTGAGCTCAGCATGAGTAGTAGTGGCTTCCTTGTCCGTTGTTGTTGTTGCCGTACTCGTCGTGGTCGTCGTCATTGTTGTTGTTGGATTTGCATAGGTATTCAAGTCGTGTTTGTTGGATTCAAGTGTTGTGGATCTCCAAAAAGCCATTCTTCTCTTTCTGTTTTGTTGTAAAGGATGCAAAGATATGATTTTGTAGGTAGCCCTTTCTACAAACTCTTCTAACTTTAGTTTGTGTATTGTAGCGGCTTGGTAGATATAACATACATGCCACACACATAACATATATAAAGGGTGTTGAACTACTCAATTAATGCTGCTTCCACTTCCATGAATATGGGGCTGAAGGGTCAACCACTCTCTAACATCCATAATTTATTTTTATTTTTATTTTTGCGGATATCCTATCAAAGCCATATTAATTTTGTATTCCTTATCATAACCTAAAATGTTTAATAGCAAGAAAGGTCTTAATTAATTAATATTTTTTCTGTCTTAAATTCGACTCAAAGATCTTTGCTTCAGAAAATATGTTTTTTCTTTTTTTATTTTATTTTTCTCAATTGGGATTTAAAGCATTTAAAAAGAAAAACACAAAAATAGTAGTTTCAAAAGTCTGCAACTTATAGATATTATTAAGAAAATTAATATACATGAAAATAAATATACTAATTAACATCATAAAAAATAATGTCTCATTATTTTATTATTAAATGTGAAAAAAAATCAGATATATATTTCGATGTTGAACTGCTTTTAGTTTGGCATTTGACTTAAGTTCTAGCGCCTAATTTTGGAATTGACAACAAATGGGCAAATGAGCCACTAACATATCTAGGGATGATAGCCATTGATGCCTTGTCATTTTTAAGTTATTTTTTTAAGTATTTTTTTTATAAATATTAATAATTTTTTAGGTTAATTGAGATTTTTATGATTAATCTATTTTATTTGAAATTATTTTAGAGTTGTTGTATGTTCAGAATACTATAAGAAAAATTTAGATCATAAAAATAGTAGAAGCAATTAAAGAAGGTGGGACGCTCAACGTCCACACTGCACACTGGCGCTCAGCGCTCCTGAACTTCAAAAGATGGGTGTCCAGCGCCCATAAACTTCAAAGGAGGGGCGCCCAGGAGAACAAAAGAGGGTGCCACGCACCCAGTATCTTCCTTCAACACCCAGCGCCACTTTCTCATGCTCAGCGCTCAAGATTTTCTTCACCAAACCTTGACGCTTAGCACCTTCGATGAAAGACAAAGCAATAATCATAATTAGCGCTTCACGAGCAAATCAAAAAGCCCTGACGCCAATCTTCCTTCAGCAAAAATAACATGAATGTTTAACACGACCCACACACTCCAAGAATTTAAGATTTGATTTCAGTTAGTTTAAATTTAAGATTATGTTTAGTTTATCTTATTCTTCTTGAAAAGATAAGATTAAATTTAGCTTAAAATAAAAAATTTAGCTAAAGATATGGATTATAAATAAGCTGGAGACACTACAAGAAAAATGTTGAGTACCTTAGATTTATTGTTGGATTTTGCGTCACAGAGTAGCGATGAAGTTACAGTCGGATTTACCGGCGATAACAACATCGAATTCGTAAGGTTAAATAATTACCAGTAGATTTACGTTTCTGACGGTAAATTCACGGAAGTTCACCGATAATATTTGGAGGGAAACAAAAATAAATTGGCGCGTCCTTTAAGGTCGGATTACCGTTGGAAAAATCCGATGGTAAACCCACTTAGTGAAACGCTGCGTTTTGATGATCTGCAATGGTTTATCATCGGATTTTTTCGACGGTAACTGGATCGAAAATTCAAAGTGTGAACCCTCA
>NC_029787.2:109683679-109687089 GCF_000816755.2 Arachis ipaensis
TCCCCGGCTCAATCTCACCGAATCTCTCTCTCTCTCTCTCTCTCTCTCTCTCTCTCGTCACAGAGCCCTATTCCTAGCTCGTTTCGGCTATCTTCAAACTCCGGTGACCGTTTGTTTGCCCTTTCTTGCACCGGCAACATCATAGTGCCATTGTAACTCCTTTCATCTTTTTCGTTCCGTTCCGTTTTGGCAATCCAAGTTACTAGTCTGTTTTAGTTTCTATTTCAGTTCATTTTAGTTTCATTAATTTGATTTCTAGTTGGTTAGTTAGAATTATTTTTTGTTAGTAAATTTTAAGTGGTTAAGATAAGTTAGATTAGGTTATTAGGTTTTGAATTGCTGAAAAATATTTGGATTATTTGGATTATGCTTGGTTGTTTGTTTTAAATTATTTATTGCTGGTGTTGATTGTTGATTTGAAATCGGGGCTGTCAATTGCTATTTGATCTTGATTTTGCATGTTTAATATTTGTGCATGCCAAGTGTTCATCAATATATCTAAGAGTTTTTAATAATACAATTTTTTGTCTAATTCTTGAAAATCAATGCTCGTTTGTCTGTTATGATTGTTATTATACATTGATAATGGAATTTGATTTATTTTTAATTGACCAAAACTTTTGAATTTTTGAATGATTGAGGTATTTATTTAATAGTACAAGGTTAATTAAGTTGGTCCTTTTTAACTTGATTAGGTCAACTTTGTATGTTTAGTTGGTTTTGGGTTATATTAGGAATAAATTTTAAATGTTGAAATTAATTTGTTCTAATTTCTGTTCCTTATTTAATTTTGTTGATTCATTCCGATTCTAATTAAAACATGTTTTGATTATTATTGATTTGCTCTGAACTAGTTATTATAATCTATAAAGTTGATTTGTTATTCTGAATTTCTGGTTATTATTGTTCATTGTGTTGATTATTGTTGATTTGTGTTGATTATTGTTCATTTAGTTCTCTTTGTTGGATTTCTAAGCTAAATTTAACGTAGTTAATTAGTATGCTATTTGTAGACATGATGACAGGTGGAGGTTCAGCGGATCAGGCTACTAGTCGTGGATGTGGTCATGGCTGTGGTAGAGGAAGGGTTTCTTCTGGTACCCCTGGAAATTCTGGATTCTCCCTTTATTCCGACTACCTCGGTGACATCACAGGTTGCAAGTTTAGCAGACCATCTGTTCATCATGGTCCCTAACCCCAACTACGTCCCTCCGTTTACGGTGACGACACCACCTCCAACCGCTTAGCAGACTGCTGCCACGGCAATTCTGCCTCCAGTGACGGAAGCCCCAAAGTCCTCTCACGAAAGTGAGGTGGCTGATGTCCCTCCACCACCTCCCATCATAGGTTGACAATTTGGCCTGATGGCAATACGGGATAAGTATCACTTTAAGTCTTCTATATTTCCTGATTATTGAATTGCTGAAAGTGTCTGATTATTAATTCTAGTTTAGTATATTTAGAATTGTAGGTTTGAATGGCTGAAAGTATGTCATATTTTCTGATTATTGAATTGCTGAAAGTGTCTGATTATTGATTCTAGTTTAGTGGACTTAGGGCTGTAGGTTTGAATGACTGAAAGTGTTTCATCTTTCCTGATTATTGAATTGCTGAAAGTGTCTGATTATTTATTCTAGTTTAGTAGATTTAGTAGATTTAGTGAATTTATGGATGTTGATTCTTGATTATGCCTGTTGTACCAGATGGAGGCTCAGATGGAGGTGTATCAGGCTCAAATGCGCGCTGCTAGCATCATCCTTGCTGGTGGCAGCGGTCTTGTTGGTGACACACAGACATCACCGCTTTCTGCGCTGCCTCATCAATGCCACGGGAACGACGATGACGAGGACTACCTAGATTTTTAGTGATTAGTGTTTCGTTTATTATTTCATTATGTTTAATTGATTTACTTGACTTTTAATTTATTTGAATATTTTATTATTTATTTTAAATAATAGGTTTTTATTATTTATAAATTGATCATTAATTGTGCAAAAAATAAATTTAAATAAAAAATTAAAATTAACCATTTATTTCACAATTTTTTTTTAAAAAAATTGACATTACCATCAAATTTACCGAGGGAATAATCCGACAGTAATAGTACAGAAAACAACATATGGTGGTGCCAACATTACCGTCAGAAAAATCCGCCGATAACCAAATGATTTTTCGAGTAGGTAATTTGTCGTAGAATCCAACGGTAATTACCGTCGGAAAAAAAAAATTCTGACGGTAAATATTTACTGGCAAGGTTTATACCGTCTGATTCCTTCTGACGGTAAATCCTATGGTAACTTAATTACCTTAAGATTTTGTTCATTTTTCAGACGAAAAATTTGACGGTACTCAGTATTTTTCTTATAGTGAGAAGAGCAGTCTCAGCATCTAGCATTCATTAGCATATTTTATCTTTTGTCTTCGTTTGTTTTCATGAGTCACTAATTCTTCTGTGTTAGGTTAGGAGTTCTGTTTAGTTTTATGGATTGGTAATGATTGTTCTTTTATCTTGATTAATGTATTGATACTTTTTAAGAATTTGGGTTTCGTTTTATTCTAAGTGATTAAAGGTGTTAGAAAATATCTCTATTCTATTTTGGATTCCTTTATTATGTTGGAAAAGTTAGTACTGGGATTAGGTTAAAACTCATTCTCATAACTTTTTAATTGTTTAAGAATAGCTTTAAATATTGTGACATTAAATCAAAATTGCAGTATAGCCCTCTTAATGTTGACTAATTGATCAAGGAATTGACTATCAGCTAGGATAAAAAGAAATTAAATTACCAAAAGATTGATGTTTGATTACATATGATTTGTCGTGAATATATCTCTGCATGAGTCAAAGTAATAAACATGAATGCTTCCTTCTTGGTAATTAAACATCTCTAAATCCCTAACATCTTTACTCATTATCTACTTATTTCATCATTCATAAACTTTACAAAATTAATTGTCATTATTTTGAGTTTGATTTCTACTCTTACAAAATTTCGTAAATCTAATCAGAGTTTCGATTAAATATTATTTGTTCAGTCTTTTAATTCTTGTGGAAACAATATTTATTTATCGTGGTATTACTTAAATCAATTTGGTACACTTGGCAAAGTCATTCCATTATACATGCAAATAAATACACTAATTAACATCATAAACAATAATGACTTATTATTTTATTATTAAATGTGAAAAAAATATCGGATATATATTTCCGTGTAACCATGTTGAACTGCTTTTAGTTTGGCATTTGACTTGATTTCTTTCGTAAATCAGTTTCGATTAAATATTATTTGTTCAGTCTTTTAATTCTTGTGGAAACAATATTTATTTATCGTGGTATTACTTAAATCAATTTGGTACACTTGGCAAAGTCATTCCATTATACATGCAAATAAATACACAATACACTA
>NC_029787.2:109688557-109691651 GCF_000816755.2 Arachis ipaensis
AAATTTTGACTATTTTTTTTATTTTTTTAATATTAACATTTTGAAATTGACAACAAATGGGCAAATGAACTACTAACATATTTAAGGATGATAACCATAAAAATAAAAACAAAAAATAGTAGTTACAAAAGTCTGCAACTTATATATATTATTAAGAAAATTAATATATATGCAAATAAATATACTAATTAACATCATAAAAAATAATGTCTCATTATTTTATTATTAAATTGAAAGAAATATCGGATATATATTTCCATGTAACCATGTTGAACTGCTTTTAGTTTGGCATTTGACTTAATTTCCGGCACCTAATTTCGGAACTGACAACAAATGGGCAAATGAGCCACTAACATATTTAGGGATGATAGCCATTTGGGCTATCGGGTAAACAGTACTCATGAGTCATGATTGCATATTTTATGACAACGAATACTTCTAAAAATGTGTATACATTGATCACTTTGGTTTGATTTGTCCAAGTTAAGAAGAATAAGGGTTTTCTTTTTCTCTACTTTTAATAAGGTGTACAATTTATGATTAAATAATTATATTTTGTACTTAAGTATTAAATGTTTTCAACTATTTTATTATGTTATATAGAAAACCGAGTTTAGTCGTTTATCCACTCGAAATGAACTTTTCAAGAGAGTCTACACGAGGAAGAAGAATTGCAGCAAATGAATTGATAAATGTTATAAGAATACCCACGTGAGTTTTATTAATTATTTAGCTAGGTTTAATATTAACTATGGAGCTATCTACGGTAGCGGTGAAAGTATATTTTGGTGTTTAAAGAATTAAGATAGATAATAACATTAGTAATTATAATATTTTATCACATAAAGACGTACGTATATATATATATATAGTTAAAAAAAATTATAACAAAAAGTCTGAAAAAGAAGCTAAACAAAGATCGAAATAGAATTGCATCACTTTCGAAGGATAAGCGTAAACGGATAAATAAGATCGGACAAAAAGGATAAATTATACGTATATAGAACAGAATTCTAAAAGATATAAATATCAAGTTTCAGATTCAACTTGCAAAACTAAGGCCGCCCAGAATATACTTACACACACACACATATATATATATATATATATACATAAACAAAATACAACACTAAGTCCCAAGAGTTCTTCGCCTCTAGAATGCTTAGTTCGGTACCTCTCGACTTACATATGAAAAATAGCAAAATATATATGGAATGAGAATCGGGGGTTCTCAGTATGGTTAAGGTGCCCACATAGTTAATATATAAGGTCTTGGAAAAGCCAGAGACATTCCTAGAACTTCGACATTCAAATTTAAACTTAAAGAAGTATATTAAACCAGAAATTCGGGAATCTATTTGTGGATTCTAGTTCTAATCTAACTCTTCACCTCCTATCAACCCAAACCTCCTAATCACCGGTGGAACTACCCTCAGCGTCACCTCCGCCAGGATGAGGGATCTCTCAGTTGCAAATAGGGGTGGAAAAAGGCTAGGCGGCTTGCTAAGGGCCTGCAGCCTGGCCTGTGTTTGGTCTGGCCTGTTATAAAATAGGCACATGCTCAGATTGTTATAAAAGCCTTATTATGTTAATAGGTCAGGCTCAGGCTCACTAATTAGCCTGGCCTGGCCTGTCAGGCCTGTCTGGACCTTTTAATACATAATTATATATATAAATAATTTTTTATTATTAACAAAATAATGAGATATTTTAAATTTATTATATTTAATTATAAATAATTTTGTATATTTTAAATACTTTAAAGTTTAAAAATTCTTATAAATATTAAATATGACATTTTACATATAAATATGTTTATTAAAAAATATTTTTTTAAATAATATTTTTATTTTTGTAAAAAAAAATTAGCAAGCCTTTTAATAGGCTTCAGGCCAGGCCAGGCTGAATAATAGGCCAGGCTTAGTACTTTGAAAAAAGCCTATAGCAGGCTGCAGGCCAGACTCAGGCCAATCAACTATATGACAGGTCATGCCTGTTAAGTGCAAAACCTGGCCTGATTTGGCCTGTTTTCACCCCTAGTTGCAAAGACATACAATACATGAAGAATGCCAAGTAGTTCAATTAAGGAGTGGGAAAACACTAAATACCCCACCTCAAGGCATCAAAAATTCAAGAAATGAGCAACCCACCAAAGATTCACCTGAGGACAGTAAGAGCCCAGGAAAAAATAATTCTGGCGCTAAAACGCCAGAAAATGGGTGGAAGGCTGGCGCTGAACGCCCAAATGGGGCAGAATCCAGCGTTGAACGCCCAAAATGGGCACATTTCTGGCGTTCAGGCGCCAGGAACAGACAGTGAGCTGGTGTCTAAAGTCACTCCAGCTTCTGACTCTGGCACTCAATTGCCAGTGAGGGATCAGACACACACAAGTGCTGATAACAACCCCTCTAAAAAGGCTTTTTTAACCACTAAGGTTGAGGAATATAAAGCCAAGATACCTTATCCTCAAAAACTCCGGAAAGAAGAGCAGGATAAGCAATTTGCTCGCTTTGTAGATTATCTAAGGACTCTTGAAATAAAGATTCCATTTGCAGAGGCACTTGAGCAAATACCTTCTTATGCCAAGTTCATGAAAGAGATCTTGAGTCATAAAAAGGAGTGGAGAGAAACAGAAAGAGTTCTCCTCACTGAAGAATGCAGTGCAGTCATCCTGAAAAGCTTTCCTGAAAAGCTTAAAGACCCTGGGAGTTTTCTGATACCATGCATATTAGAAGGTGATTGCACCAAGACAACTNCCTGTTCCGGATAGAGCCAGTGGAAGGGACGTCCCTCCCTTCTCTTGAGATCTCTGAGACGTTTCTTGATGAGCATTTATTCGCCATTCAGGAAGCACCATGGTTTGCCGATATTGCAAAC
Organism: Arachis ipaensis; assembly: GCF_000816755.2. NCBI lineage: Eukaryota > Viridiplantae > Streptophyta > Magnoliopsida > Fabales > Fabaceae > Arachis > Arachis ipaensis. The sequence continues at coordinate 109,691,435 of NC_029787.2, forward strand.
TATAAAGCTGCAAGGTTCATACCCAAGGAGTACAACAAGATACAAAAGAAAAAATTAATTACTGATGCAAAGTACTACTTGTGGGATGAACCTTATCTCTTTAAGAGATGTGCAAACGGAATTATCCGTAGGTGTATGCCTAGAGAAGAAGCACAGAGGATCCTGTGGCATTGCCACAGATCTCAATATGGAGGCCATTTCGGAGGTGAGCGAACAG
>NC_029787.2:109692750-109693785 GCF_000816755.2 Arachis ipaensis
AGAGCATTTTGGGCGTTCAACGCCCAAAATGGGCATCCACTGGGCGCTGAACGCCAGTGATAATAGCAGCTGGGCGTTCAATGCCAGAAAGGGGCACCCACTGGGCGTTGAATGCCAGTAATGGCAGCAGCTGGGCGTTGAACGCCCAGGAGAGCAGCAATTGGGCGCTGAACGCCCAAAATAGGCAGTGTTTGGGCGTTCAAACGCCAGGACAGCAGGGAGGAGCCAAATTCATTTTTTTCCACACGTATTTCCATTTTAATTTCAAATTTTATGCTTCAATGCATGATTTTTACATGAACATATCAAGAACCCTGATTTCTAAAAATCCTTAATTTCTAAAAATCCATCTTTCCAAATTCAATCCAACTCTTTTCAAATCTTTTCTGAAAACAAATCTATCTTTTTCACTCTGAAATCTTCTCAACTAATCCATATCTTTTTCAAATCTCCATATTATCTTTTTCAAAATTCAAATTTATCTTTTTCAAAAATCTATCATATCTTTTCAAAATCAAATTATATCCTCTATCTTATCTTTTTCAACTCAATCTTTTTATCTTATCTTTTCCAAATTTTCGAAATCCCACTCCCCCCATCCCTTTAAATTTGGGTTCGGCCACCCCCTCCTCCATCAACAATTGCACCTAGCTCTCCTTCTATCCCTCTCCTTTCTTTTCTTTTGCTTGAGGACAAGCAAACCTCTAAGTTTGGTGTGTTTATTCGAGATCACTAAGATCATGGCTCCCAAAGGAAAACAACCCACTCCAAGAGGCAAGAAAGAGAGCGTTCCAAAACCACTTTGGAATCAAGGGAAGTTCTTATCTAAAGAACATTCAGACCATTATCTTAAAGTAATGGGTCTGAGATCAGTGATCCCGGAAGTGGGTCTGAGATCCCGGAAGTTAGATTCGATCTGAAAGAAGATGAATATCTGGAGATCCAGGAGCAAATTCGAATCAGGAACTGGGAAGTGGGAAGTCCTCCTGAAACGAAAGTAGGAAGGAACATGGTCCAGGAGTTCTATGCTAATAT